>NC_133666.1:564798595-564910358 GCF_037893015.1 Macrotis lagotis | reverse complement strand
GTATTTGTCACAGGGGTGTTGTTATTAATCACCTGTAATACAAAAAATTTAAAGCATAAGGGAGAAATGGAATGTTTTGGATTCTCTACTATTCTTGTAAATATCATTAGGATAAGAATTTTTCTCAGTTATCTTTGTAAATCCCATATTCCAAATATGGTCAAAACACAAATCATCATATTTTGCTTTAAACTTGTTCCGTCTCTGACTTTCCTTGTTAGTGTCCAAAGCCAACATCATCCCCTCAATAACCTAAAATTTTAATCACAATATCTTACTAATCCTATCTCTATGACATGTTTACTTATTTTCTTTTCTTTCTACTTACACCTTGGTTCAGGCCCTAACACCTTTCTTGGACTACTGCTTGGTTTCTCCAACTCAAACCTCCTCCTTCTACCATCATAATCCATACTCCATAATGACCTCAAAGTAAAATTTCTAAAGTACAAATCTGATTGTGTCACCCCTTTCAAAACAAATTCAAAACAAAAAAAAAATTTGTTACCTCAAAATTAAACTAATTGCCCTGATTGACATTTGGGTTCCTTTGCATTTTGACCTTTCCTTACCTTTCTAGTCTCCTTCTCTCTCTTTTCTTTTTATGTTTTAGTCAAACTTCTCCTTATTATTATTCAGAACACAAAACTCCACCTCTGAGTTCCTTCCTTTTTAATAACTGTCCTCTAGGTTAGGAAGGCACTACTTCTTCAGTGCTTTCTCCTTGAATCCCTGGTTTCTTTCAAGACTATTACAATCTCTTCAAGGGCCACCTTGTACTTGTGCCCTCTTAGAGTTCCCAAATTACTAGTTTTGGCAACTAGCTGATGCAGTAGATAGAGCACCAGGCCTAGAGGCAGGAAACATATCTTTGTGAGCTCATATAGGACCTCAGATACTTACTAGCTGTGTGACTCTGGGCATATCACATTTTTTTTTACATTTTTATCATTTATTCCTATTTTTATCCTCTGTACCATCAATACCACCTAGCCCCCAACTAGCAAGTGCAGTCATGGGCCATACTATGGTTTTATATAAGCCAGGCATGAAAAAAGAGTGGGACCTGAATTTGGTCAAATACAATAAATTATGTGTTAGAATCTAGGCATATTACTTAACCCTCTGTGCCTTAGTTTTCTCATCTATTAAGGAGGAAGGAAATGACAAACCATTCCAGTATATCTCTACTGAGAAAAGTCCAAAAGGCATCATTAAGAATCAGATATGACTGAAAATTATTAAACAACAAAAAATCAGCTAATATTCTCACTTCTATAACCAGATTTTATTCATTTTATATTTTTGTGTGTATATACATACATACATATAAAAATATATATGCATATATATTCATCAGCTCCTTGAGAGTCACAACATTTATTTTTGGCTTAATATTCCTAGTACTGAATAGAGTTCTTGGGATATAATAAATATTTAATAAATGCTTTATATTTGATTAAGCAGGAATTATTTCATACTTTTATTTTGCAATAATGTCTTAATGGTTCTCTTGCCTTAAGTCCCTTCCCACTTAAAAGCATCCTCTCTTCCTCTCTTCTGTCTCTCTCTGTCTCTGTGTCTCTGTTTCTCTCTCTCTCTCTCTCTCTCTCTCTCTCTCTCTCTCTCTCTCTCTCTCTCTCTCTCTCTCTCCTCTCCTCCTCCTCCTCCTCCTCCTCCTCCTCCTCCTCTTCCTTTTGTTTCTTTTTTGTCTGTCTGTTAGAAGCTTTGACCTACACCATTTCTTCCCTGGACAAGTTCACCCCTCCTTATTTAGACAGTCTGGTGTTCTACTCTTTCCTAGGGATTCCTATACTCCTGATGGACTTCATGGAAACAACTGAATTACTTTCGCATACATTCCTGTATTAAGCAATCCCCCAGCCTTAGATTTCCCAGTAACGGATTACAAAAAAACATGTCAACACAAAATCCCAACCCATCCTCTACATGGCCTCAAAATTATTTCCTTAAAGTGCACACATTTCTCTTTTCAATGAATATGAGAGACCCCCCTATCTCCTATGAGAGATTAAATATAAATTCCTCAGTTTGGAATTTAAAGCTGATCAAAATAGGACCCCTTCCTACCTTTCCAGTCTTCTTACACCTTGCTCAGCCAGCTTACTTACTACTTCTCACCACTGACACGCCATATTCCTGTCCTCCACCCTACTTTACTAGAATGTTTTCTCTGCTCATCTTAGACTCCTGTATCCCTAGCTTCCTTCAAAAATCAGTATAAATACTATCATCTGTAATAGGTATTTCCTGATCTCCCAGATGCTTAAGTCTTTCCCTTCAAGGTGAACTTGCATCTACTTGCTTGTATCTTGTATATGCTTAAAAGTGTTCATCTGCTTGTTAAAATATAGACCCTTCAGGGGCTGAGAATGCTTCATATTTGTCTTTATATTTCCAGTGCTTAGCACGAAGTGTGAAATATAGAATATTTTGGATGAAGACTAATCTTTTCCCCACGTCTATATTTTGCTCATTCACTTCTTACATAATTGATACATTTATATTTATTCTAGAGTTTTCACAGTTCCTTTTATAGGAAAGATGTTTGCTAATGTTAAATGACTGCATGAATATTCAAAGATTACTCTAAAACTATGAATTTTCATATTCATAGATTGCCCAGTCAAGTATCACATAAGTGGAACTGCTGTAGGTGAAGGAACATTTAGGTAAATTTCATATAAATACAAGAATGCCTTACTTATCAGTTTTTTTAAAGCTGAATCATTCATCTTATATTTCCTTATTTCATGTTTTCTTTTCTCTTCTTCCTTCCTCCCTTTCTTCCATGCTTTCTTTCTCCTCCTCCTCCTCCTCCTCCTCTTCTTCTTCCTTCTTTTTACTTCTTCCTTCTTCTTCTTCTTCCTCTTCCTCCTCCTCCTCCTTCTTCTTCTTCCTTCGTCTCCATCTTCTTCATCTTCGTCTTTTTTTTTTCTCTCTGTCTCTGTTTCTGTCACTGTCTCTCCCTTTCTTTCTTCTTGGGTAATGTAGGACTTTGTTTTGCTTGCCTTTAGATATTTTTAATGGTTTTTGTTTCTTACTTTCTCACTGGTTGATAAAAGTGACTATATATAACAGAAAATAAAATTAAATTAAATTTTAAAAACTGAATCATTCAAAATTTACTAACAATGTATTTATTTACAGAAAATTCAAGAAGTGCTTTAAAAATAAAATAATCAGTCAATAAAATAATTTTTATTAAATGTTTTTGATGTGGCTGACTATGGGTGAAACACTATAGGGCGGGGGGAATAAAAAAACATTTTTTACCATTTTCAGGAGTCTAATAAAAAGTGAGACTTACTGAAATATTGAAGTATTGCTCCTTTATTTTTTTTAGCAAATCCAAGTTCCCTTTAATTCAGAGGAGAGTATAATACCTAAGGAATCAGTAAGAATAAGGGATGCTGAAAGGGTAAATAGAGGTAATAAGAATCCATTGATACTTTGAGTGCTTGTAAGGAAACTGGTCACCCTTTCACCCATATCTGGATATATTTGATCTATAGGTTAAGGCTTTTTAAAGAGATTATAGTTTAGAGCAATATGTGACAAAATACATTTAAAACAAGTGTATATATTAATATACAAATATTTATATATGTACACATGATCATACATGAATATAAACACATGTATATATACCTATACACACACACACTTATATATGGAGAGATCATTGAAAATTCAACCTGATTCATAAACTCAGCGTCTGGGGCACTAGGTCACATATTTCAAAAGAATAACTAAGTCCAAAAAGTCTCATATATCAAAAATGCAAATACATTTTTATAGGGAGATTATTCTCTTTCAGAAAAATTGTTATTCAAAATCTATTTGATCTAAGAAATTATAGTTTTTATTATCAATGAAGCATCTTTTTTTTTAGTTTTTTTTTTTTTGCAAGGTAAGTGGTGTTGTGATTTGCCCAAGGCCACACAGCTAGGTAATATTAAGTGTCTGAGACCAGATTTAAACTCAGGTATTCCTGACTCCAGGGCTGGTGCTCTATCCACTGTGCAATCTAGCCACCCCAATGAAGCACCTTTTATAAATTATATATGTGTTTCTCCGAGGTATTCTATTATCCTTAATGTCTAGTATAGTCAATGCCAAATGCAGTTATGTGTAAATTTTTCTCCCTTTATTAATACCAAAGCTATATAAGTGCCAGCTTTCATGGTGATACTGAAATGTCATTCCAGACAAAATCCGAAGTTGGCTTACCCAGTGAAATAATGTACTAACAAATATTTCCTAAATTTGAAATCTATGCATGTAATTAAAACCAAGACCTTCTTGGCAGATAAATTATAACCTCCAAACCATACAATATAACTTTTATTGCTTTGAACCTGAATATGATCCATTTAAAGCAATAGAGCCATAACAAAAAAGAGAGGAAGAGATTTTTTTTCTCTAAATGGAATTGGGAAATGGATAGAGTGTCAACAAGCTGTAGATACAGTTCTTCCAGATGTCAGGAACTGTAGAGGAGAGGAATGTCATATGAAAAGAGGCAAGATTGTGTGAAACATGTAGAGAGAGAGGTCAATTTTAGACTAAGAAGAGAAAGCTTAAATCCTTGGGGGTGGCATGCAGACATGACTATAGAGGATATTAGAAATGATTTCAAAATGGATTTGAAATAACTAAGAAACATGAGCTCAGAAAAATTAAAAGGATTTCCCTCCTAATATCTTATAGAATCAAAGGCTCATATTGAAAAATACTTTTCCTAATTAAGATATGTGAATATGAGTTATAGAAGACTGCAATTTCTTATTAATTAAAAAATGAATATCCTGTAGAGGAAAGGGGCATGGTAGGTATGAGCAGGCTGAAACATGTTGCCAGTGAAAAACTTCCAAAACAAAACGGAGTAAAGTTTATCTTAAAGAGAATTTATGAATGGAAACACGATTGATTATATGGGATTACAAATGGACAGCTGAAGTGTTCCACTAGTATATTTTCAATTCCAGTGGAAAAAAGGTGTTTAAAATGTTTGATAAAACCCCTGTGGAGAACTTGTAATATGATCAGGCCTAGATGGACTGCAACTTTCAATATTGGAGAAAATTTATGATTCCCTAAGATCATTGGGGTATTTTGAATGGAGAATGACATCTGGACCTTGGAACTTTCAGAAAGAAGGCAATAATTCCAGGGTAAAAAAAGAATTGAATTTAATTAGAAGTGAGAATTTTTTAAAAAAAAAAATGGAGTATTTGGGTGATGAGATGAGAACAAGTATGATGAGCAATTAATTTGAGAAGATATAAAGGAGTAGAAGTCAACTTGTAAGAAAATAGTGATTATTAGGTACAAGGTAGTAGGTTTATAAAGAGTTATGCATTTCCTAGAATTTTATTTTAAGAATATGAAGGAATTAGAGTCTAAAGGTAAGTACATGAAATTAAGGAAATAAAATTTAAACATTGTTAGAAAAAAATGGAACACAGAAAAGAGTCTATAGGTCACACATGTACATGACATGGAGAAATACTTAGCATTTAGAAAGGCATGTGTATGTGAATCTCTGTGTTTGTGTGTGTGTGTGTGTGTGTGTGTGTGTGTAAAATTATTCTATACAAATTTCTGTTTATCAGTACTTTCTCTGGATGCAGATGATGTCTTTCTTAATATATCCTTTAAAGTTGATTTAAATGTTTACAATAATTAAAGTGACATTCACTCAAAGTCATTCTTAAAACAATATTGCTTGGCAGCTAGGTGGCGCAGTGGATAAAGCACCGCCCCTGGAGTCAGGAGTACCTGCGTTCAAATCCGGTCTCAGACACTTAATAATTACCTAGCTGTGTGTCTTGGGCAAGCCACTTAACCCCATTTGCCTTGCAAAAACCTAAAAAAAATGGTAAAAAACAAAACCCAAAAAACAATATTGCTGTTACTATATATAATGTTCTCTCGGTTCTGCTCATTTCACTTTTTATTATTTCATGTGTCTTTCCACGTTTTTTTCCAAAATATTGAGCTCATCGTTTCTCATAGCATGGTAGTATTTCATCACCATCACTTGCCAAAAATTATTTAGACATCCTAATTGATAGATATCCTTGAAAGTTCCACATCTTTGCCATTGCAAAAAGAGTTACTATGAATATTTTAATATATTGGTTCTTTTCCTTTTTCCACAGTAATTTTTTTAATAGGACCAGTAGAGGTATGACTGGGTCAAAGGGTTAATAACTATTTAGGCATAATTCCAAATTACTCTCCAAAAAGGTTGGATTTTTTGGAAATTCTCCCTAATGAAAAATTGATTTTCTTCATTCTCTCCAACATTTTTCACTTTCCTCTCCTGTCATTTTAGCTAATATGGTAGGTGGAAAATGACATTTCAAGAATATTTTAATCTGCATTTCTCTAATCAGTAAGGATCCAGAGCATTTTTACATGATGACTACAAATTGTTTGATTTTTTCATTGAAAAACTACTTATCAATTGGAGAATGACTTGAATTCTAACAGATTTGACAAAAGCTTTTTTATACTTTAGATATGAGACCTTTATCTGAAAAGAATGCTTATAAATTTCCCCCTAATTTTTTGTACAAAACCTTTTAACTTTATGTTATTGAAATTATCCACTCTAAACCTATTTTTTTGCTCTTGGTAATTCATAAATCTTCACCTGTCATGTCTGATAAGTAATATTTTTTATGTTCTTCTAATTTTCCTATAAAATCTCTCTCTATAGCTAGGTCATTAATTTATTTTCACAGTATCTTGATAAAGGTGTCCTGTGTCTTCCATACTATTTTTCTAGTTTTCTCAACAATTTTTATCAACTAATGATGCCCAAATGTTAGATCTACACACTTGTTAAATGCGAAGTTACTTGTACTGGTAAATTGTATTTTTACTCTATTCCATTGACCTACTTTCTATTTCTTAGATAGTAAGAGATAGTTTTGTTAGTTACTGCCTTATAATACAATTTAAAATATAGTTTTGCTAAACTTTTTTCTATTTTTCCTTTGAAATACTTAACATTTGTTTTTTACAAAAATTTGAAATTTTTTTCTGAATCAATAAAATATTTTTGGTAATTTAATTGGGATTTCATTGAATACATAAAATACTTTGGCTAAAAACTGTCATTTTTATCATGTTGATCCTGCCTACCCATGAACAATTAATATCTCTTCAATTGTTTAAATATGATTTTGATTGCATAAAATTTCTTTCTTTATAATGTTGTTTAGATAGTTCCTGGGTTTGCTTTGGCATGTATGCTCCCAGGTACTTTATACTTTGTAAAGTTATTTTAAATGGGATATTTTTTAACCATCTTTTTCTGCAGAGTTTTGTTTTTGATATTTAGGAATGCTGATGATATATGTGAATTTACTTTATATCTTGCTACTTTGCTGAAATTATTATTTGTTTCAAGTAACCTTTTAGTTGCCCTTGGAATATTCTGAGAATATCATGATATCATTTGCAAAAAAGAGAAAGATTTTGATTACTTCATTTCCAGTTCTGATTCCTTCAATTTTTTTTCTACTTTTTGTTCTTGCAAGGATTTCCAATACAATTTTGTATAAAAGTGATGATAATGGACATCCTTATTTCACACCTACTCTTACCGAGATCCCTATTAAAAATAATATTGTTGATTTTAGAGGAATTGGTTTTTTATCAAATTTAGGAAAAATTCATTTCTACCAGTACTCTCAAGTGTTTTTTAAATAAAAATGAGTGTTAAACTTTATGAAAAACCTTTTCTGCCTCTATAGATATAATTGTTTATTTTAAAACTTTTATTATTGACATAATCAATCAGATTCATTATTTAAGTTTTGTTAAACCATCCCAGCATTACTGGTAAAAAACTCACTTGCTTATAAAGCATAGTAATGGTAATATAAAATTTTCACATTTTAGCTAATATTTTATTTAAGATTTTTGTCTCCATATGCATTAGTGAAAGGAGTCTATAAATTTCTTTTACTGTTTTTATTCTTTTTCATTTAAATGTCATTATTATATTTGTTTCATAAAAGGAATTTGATAAAACCCCCCCACCTTTTTAATCTATTATTCCCAATAATTTATTCAATATCAGAATTAGTTGATCTTTAAATGCTTGCTAAAATTAGCTTGTAAATGCTGGTCCTGGTCCTTTCCTCTTAAGAAGCTCATTTTTGACTTGTTCAATTTTTCTAAAAGGTTAACTTTAGATATTCCACTTCCTCTCCTGTTAATCTAGCCAATTTGTAGTTTTACAAATATTCTTCTATTTCATTTGTCATTAAATTTATTGATCTATGATTGACATAATAATCTGTATATTTGCTTTAATCTTCATTGGTGAATTTTAATATTAGTGATTCATTTTTCTCTCTTCTTAAATCAAAGTAACCGTTTATATATTTATTTTTTTTTCATAAAACCAATTTCTAATTTTATTTATTTGTTTGATTTTCTTAACATCACCTTTAATTTTTAGAATTTCTAATTTAGTGTTTAATTAGAGATTTTTACTTCATTCCTTTTCTAGATTTTTAAAGTTGCATACTAATTTTATTAGCCTGTTCTTTCTCTGTAAGCATTTATAAACATTTAGAGATTCCTTTAATAACTGCCTTTGCTGTATTCCATAGTTTTTGATATGTTGTTTTAATATTGTCATTCTCTTTAATAAAATTATTAATAGGTTCTATGATTTGTTCTTTAACCAACTCATTCTTTAAGATAGGAAGCTTAATCTGTAATTATTTTATATGATTTTGATTATATGATGATATGAAAATAACTCAAATTTTTTTGGTTTTCTGCTTTCAACTATTAAATGTTTTATGTACTTATTTATGGTCATTATTTATAAAGGTAATGTGAACTGCTGAAAACAAGGTATTTTCCTTTCTATTTTCATTTAGTTCTCTCCAGATATCTATTATATGTTGTTTATTCAATTCATTTCCTTATGTCTTTTTTATCTTTTGTTTACTTCTGAATGAAGACAATTAAGACCCCCTACTATTATAGTACTTCTATACATCTCTACCTGTAATTCATTTAACTATTCTTTTAAAAATTTAGATGCTTGGGGTGGCTAGGAGGTATAGTGGATAAAGCACTGGCCCTGGAGTCAGGAGTACCTGGGTTCAAATCTGGTCTCAGACACTTAATAATTACCTAGCTCTGTGGCCTTGGGCAAGCCACTTAACCCCGTTTGCCTTGCAAAAACCTAAAAAAAAATTATATGCTGTAGCAATTTGTGCATACATGTTTAATATTAATATTGCTTCATTTTCTATGGCACATTTTATCAAAATGTAGTTACCCTGTTTATCTCTTTTGATTAAATCAGAAGTAGGATGTGTTCAAGAAAGATTAGTGCCTCTGGTATGAGGGTTGTTAAACCCTATTAAGGGCTGCTTTCCACCTTTGATGTCCATCTGAGCAATTTAACTCTCACTTGTGTCTCTAAGAAGCTGTAGCATGCACAATGGCCACACCCTGGTAAATTGTATTTGTAGGTGGGTTAAACCAGGTTGAGGGTAATCGAGGGAGTCTCAAACTCATTGGTGAGTTGTAGGGGGTGTCTATGCCAAGCATGTGAATTCTTTCACTGTTGGATAAGAACACTTTGTTCCAATGACCAAGAAGGCTGCTGAAATGGATGCTGTGTAGCACTTAGAGCTTGGTTCAACATCAAAGATGCCAAGGTCATCCACTGTATCTAGAGCCATTACAAGTTGTCTTGACCCTGTCTTGCCATGCTGCATCATGATGACTTTGGAGGAGGAAATGATGCTGATGACATTGTGCAACTCTACCTCACTTAAATCCAATTTATGCATGCATCAAAAGATACCACTGATACTTTTCCATTTCTCCAAGATCTGTGGAAACAGACAAATATCAAAGTAGGAGGTGCAGATACACTGGGAGCTGGTCACAATGCTGCACATTGGTAGCCCTGTCCATAGAGTCATTTCCCCACTAAAAGCAGCAGTGAGATTTGGCAGCCTCCTGTGGGCCTGAGAAGCCCTTTTAAGAATCACACCACTTGACTTCTGGGGCAGAGCCAAGATGGAGACACAAAGCCAACCTGTTCTTGGAGCCTTTTCCTACCAAAGATAAATGAAACCTCTACTCTGATATTCACACTACAGATACCACCAAGAAAAAGAGAAGATTCAAAGAAGTTTTCAACTGTAGACATCATTGTAGATCTTCAGTGAAGGGCTGTCTCTTTTGGGGAAAAGAGGAAGTAAAGTCCAGGGGGCAGGAGAGTGGAGAAAACCAGCAGAAGGATTTTAACCCAGTGCAATCCATTTCCCAACAGCTTGACAACAACAGAGGTCCCAGCAGCTAGATAGAAAGTCAACAGGGGGTCCCAATCCCAAACAAAGTCTGAACCCTGAAAACACTGGGGTAAAAGACAGGACTGTGCTGGGAAAAAACTACTGCCAGGTCAGAACCTGGATAAGAAGGAGCAAAAAAAAAATCTCTGCAAAGGCAAGACCTGGAATGCATAGGTAACATCTTGGCCAAAAACAAGTCAGGGATCAGACCCCAGTACCAACCAAAAAAAAAGCTTGAAGCTATACTCTCTATACCCTAGAAGTAGAACTAAAACAACAAAGATGAACAAAAAAGTTAAAGAGAGCTCACTATAGGGAACTGCTTTACAGACAAAGATGACAACAATGCCATGTCTGAAGAAGAAAGCAGTGAAAAATCACTCACAGGGGAAGTGTCAAAACAGTCTATAAATTGGACTCAAATACAAAAGCTCATTGAAGAGCTTAAAAAAGAATTTAAAATCAAAGAAGAGAGGAAGAAGAAAAATGGAAAAAAGAAAAGAAAGTCATGCAGGAAAATTATTAAAAATTTACCAAAAAAATCAACTCTGTTAAAAAGTAAAAATAACCAACTGGAAAAGGAAACACAGGAGCTAATTGAAGAAAATAAAACCCTAAAAATTAGAATTGAACAAATAGAAACCAATGAATCTACAAGACTACAAGATTCCATCAAACAAAACTAAAGGCTGAAAAAATTGAAGAAAATGTAAAGTACCTTTTAGGGAAAAAAATGAATGACCTGGAAAATAGATCCAGGAGAGACAATCTATGAATCATCGAACTACCAACAAACCTGAATCAAAAAAAAAAAAAGAACCTGGAAAACATCATGCAGGAACTTATAAGGGAAAACTGTCTAATTCTACTAGAACAAGGTAACAATATAACCATTGAAAGAATCCACAGAACCCCTCCAGAAAGAGACCCTAGGATAAAAACTCCAAGGGCTGTAATAGCCAAATTCCAGAACCCTCAAATAAAGGACAGAATGTTTCAAGCAGCAAAAAGAAACCAATTAAAATAAAAGGAAACAAAATCAGACTCACACAATACCTATCAGCCTTACTATGGAAGTAGCAGAAGACCTGGAATTGTATATTTCAGAGAGCAAAGGATCTGGGATTACAACCCAGAATATACTACCCTGAAAAATTCAGCATATATGTCAGGGTCAAAAGATAAATGTTTAATGAAATAGAGGACTTCCAGAAATTTCCTGACACAAAGACCAGAACTGAGCAGTGAATTCTACTGCCAAAACACATGACTGAATAGTTGCATTAAAAAGGAAAATGAAAAGGAGAAGGGAAAAACAAAACAAAACAAATGTTGGTCAAGATCATCAAATTGCATACAACCCTAAAAGGGAAGATATAACACTTCTAATTATTTAGAACTTTACTTCTATTAGGATAATTATGGGGTAGACTATAATTGAAGAGAATGAATCTAAAGGATATGGATATAATTATATGTTATCTCTCCATTGAAGAAGTCCAAGTTGACATCATTATGTTTGAAATAAAAATCCTTGAAAAGCAAGGGTGTTAACTTTAAATTTAAGTTGCTTTTTATCCTTTGACCAACTTTAATCATACCATGCTTAGTACCTTGTCTAATGAGGGTGTCCTAAACTGCCAGGTCCTGAGTTAGTATCTCTGTAACTTACATCATTCTCAGAAAAGACCTCCAGAGCCTCCCAGTACTTAGAGATCTTTAAGATTCATACAGTTAATTAGATCAGGGTTTGACTTAGCCCCTGCTTCCCTTAGCAAGGGGTCCAGTACTCTGAATGGGGAGGAGGGTAAAATGGGACATAAAATAGACCTTCTTTCACTTAACAGGGGTTAAGTACTCTGGTAAGGAGAGCAGAAGATGAAAAGTATGAAAGAAAATAGGCTTTGTTTTACTTCACAAAGGGTTAAATTTGATCCTGGGTGGGGGAGGGAGAGGGGGTAATTAATGTGTCAGAGAAAATAGGTCTGGGGAGGAGGGGCACAAATAGTTGAAGAAATGATATGGCTTTGGATGATACTTTGGTTCATAAGGAGATGGAGTATACTTGAAAGATATTTGAAAATGGGGTAAAGTTAAAAGTGGATATAATTATAATTTGATGCAATTTGAGTCAATGCTACTTATCAATCAAGCAATTAAACAATCTGTGATGATACCTTGATAACAATATGAGCTTATCAAGAAATCAAATAATCAATTGATGATACCTGATTTATCATATTAAAGCAATAAATGATACTCAGGGAAGAGGCACAAAGATTTATAATTTTAGAGGGAAAGATGGGAGAATGTGAATGTTGAGTATCAACATATATAGCACAGACGAGGGAATAAGATATATTTTCACTTGGGTTTAAAAATCTAACCTAATCTACAGGGAAGGGGTGGGGAATGGAAAAGGGAAAGATAAAGGAAAAAGGAATTGATAAAAGGGAAGGCAAAGGTATAAGTGAAAATAAACTGAAAATCAAGTTTTTGAAAGAAAAGTCAAAGGGGAAAAGGTCAGTAAAATTTTGTCGAGGAGGAATAAGAGAAAAGGAAAGAGAAAAATATAAAGGAAGAAAAGTAGCATGGAGGGAAATGCAGAATTAGTAATGTTAACTGTAAATGTGAATGGGATGAAAAAAATGTGAATGGGATGAACTGTCCTATAAAATGGAAGCAGATAGCAGAAAGAAATAAAAAATAGAATCCTGCAGTATGTGGTTTACAAGAAACACATTTGAAGCAGAGAGATATACACAGGTTGAAAGTAGAAGGATGGAGCAAAATATACTACACTTCAGCTGAAGTAAAAATATCTGGGGTGCCAATCCTAATCTCAGATATAGTAAAAGCAAAAATCAATCTCATTAAAAGGGATAAGGAATGAAACTACATCTTCCTAAAAGTCCCCATTGGCTGGGGCAGCTATTTGGCACAGTGGATAGAGCACCGGCCCTGGAGTCAGGAGTACCTGAGTTCAAATCCAGCCTCAGACACTTAATAATTACCTAAATATGTGACCTTGGAAAAGCCACTTAACCCCAATTGCCCTGCAAAAACTAAAAAAAAATTCCCTATTGGTAATGAAGCTATATCATTACTAGCCATGTCTGCACCCAGTGGTAGAGCATCCAAATTCCTAGAGGAAAAACTGAGTGAATTACAAGGAGACATAGACAGCAAATAATAGAGGACCTCAATTTCCCTTTGTCAGAACTAGATAAATCATGGAAATATAAATCATGGAAAATAAACATGAAGGAAGTTAAAAAGGCGAATGAAATCTTAGAAAACTTAGATACGATAGATCTCTGGAGAAAATTTAATGGAGATAGAAAAGAATATACCTTTTCTCAGCAGTACATGGCACCAACACCAAAACTGACCATGTACTAGGGCACAAAATCTTATTATCAAATGAAGAAAGATAGAAATAATAAAAACATTTCTCAGATCATGATGCAATAAAAATTACATGTAATAAAGAATCAGGGAAAGATAAACTGATAACTAATTGCAAATTAAATTACTTTATCTTAAATGATGGGTGGATCAAACAGCAAATAAGAGAAATTATCAATAATTATATCTAAGAAAATGAAAATAATGAGAATTCATACCAAAATTTAGCAGATGCAACCAAGGGAGTTTGAAGTGGAAATGTTATATCTCTAAATGCTTATATGAATAAAAGAGAGAAAGAGAAGATCAATGAATTGGGTAAGCAAATAAAAAAAGTTAGAAAAAGTAAAATTAAAGATCCACAATTAAATAACAAATTGGAATTTCTGAAAATCAAGGAAGAGATTAATAAAAATTGAAAGCAATAAAGCCATCAATCTCATAAATAAAAATAAGAGTTGATTTTATGAAAAAAGACAATGAAATAGATAAACCTTTGGTTAATCTGATTATAAAAAAGAAAGAAGATAATAAAATCACCAATATCAAAAATGAAAACAGTAAAGCAACAACCAATGAGGAGGAAATGAAAGATAATTCAGAGCTAGTTTGCTGAACTGTATGCCAATAAATTGTTTAACCTGAGTGAAATTGATAAATATTTACAAAAATGCAAACTGCCCAGATGAACAGAAGAGGTGATAAATTGCTTAAATAATCATATTTTAGAAAAAGAAACTGAAGAAATCATCAATAAACTCCCTAAGAAATAGTCTCCAGATCTAGATGTATTTACAAGTGAATTCTATCAACATTTAAGGAAAAATTAATTCCTGTTCCACAATAAACTATTTTCAAAAATAGGTGAGAAAGGAGTTCTGCCAAACTCCTTTTATGATACCAACATGTTGTTGATACCTCAACCAAGAAGAACCAAAACAGACAAATAAAACTATAGACCAATCTCACTAATGAATATTGATACTTAAATAAAATTTTAGCAATGAGACTACAGCAAGCTATTACTCGGATAATACACCATGAACAGGTAGGATTTATACCAGAAAGGCAGCTTCAACATTAGGAAAACACTCAACATATTAAACACATCAAAAGCAAAACCAACAGAAATCATATTTATTATTACATTTTATATATCATATCATAATATATTATATTTATTATTTATATTTCATACATTATTTATTATATTATTATATCAATAGATTCTGAACAAACCTTTGATAAGATACAACATCCAGCCCTATTAAAAACCCCAGAAAGTTTAAGAATAAATGGAGTTTTCCTTAAAATAATAAATAGTAACTATCTAAAACAATAACAAATATTATATGTAATGAGAATAAACTCAGAGCATTTCCAATAAAATCATGGGTGAATCAAAGATGCCCATTATCACCCTTACTATTCAATATAGTATTAGAAATGCTAGCAGTAGCAATAAGAGAAGAAAAGGAAATTGAAGGAATCAGAATTGGCAATGAGGAAAATATATCCTGGGGGGTGGGCGCAGAGCCAAGATGGCGACATGAAGGGATCGAGTCTTAGGAGCTCTCTGATAAAAACTCATAAACTAAGGACTCTAACTAAACTTTCGAGAGTCAGAACCTACAAAGGGACCCAGTGAGGCAGTTCTCCTATTCAAGGTAACCTGGAAAAGAGCAGAAAGGCTCTGCTCCCCCGGGGTGGGAGGGGTGGCCCTCCAGAGGGGTGGCCCACCAGAGCCAAAGAACTTCAGCCTCTTGGAGGCAGCCCCAGGGAGCTGGGAGCTGTGGCTCACAGCAGCGGGGGAGTCTCCTGAGCTGCACCCCGGGGAGCACTGGCACTAAGTGGGGGAACAGTGGGGAAGCTCTGCCAGAGCTAGCACGTGGAGCCCAGCCCTCAGGGCACACAGCCAGCAGCTTGGTATTTCCACAGCCCAAATCCAGGAAACAGAAGCAGGTGGAGCCAGTACGCAGGAGCCCCCAGGGCATGAGCCCATTGAGCTGAGGGAAGGGAGTGAAGAGAGACTGCAGAGCTCTGTCCTCTGCCTCTGGAACAGGACTCTGGGGCTCTGACCACATTCGGATCCTGATCCCAGTCTAGGTCCCCCCATAGAACAACAGGGCCCCCCCACCTCGGCCCCGTGACAGAGGGGGATGCTTATGTTCATTCACAGACCAGGAGGGAGGACAGAACCTCACACACTGAGACCCTTGTGGGAGTGTCCCAAAAGCTCAGGACGCACCCCCAAAAAACAGGTTTAGGCTGCGAAAATGAACAAGCAAAGAAACAAGAGGAAGACCATTGAGAAATATTTTGCAAATGAGCCCAAGAAGGATCAAAATACTCAGTCTGAAGATGAGGAAGCACAAGCTCCTACATCTAAAGACTCCAAGAAAAACAGAAATTAGGCTCAGGCTATGATAGAGCTCAAAAAAGACTTTGAAAATCAAATGAGGGAGTTGGAAGAAAAACTGGGAAAAGAAAGGAGAGAGATGCAGAAAAAACATGAAAATGAAGTCAGCAGCTTAGTCAAGGAAATCCAAAAAAATGCTGAAGAAAATAGCATGCTAAAAAACAGCTTAGGTCAAATGGATAAAACAGTTCAAAAAAGTTATTGAGGAGAAGAATGCTTTAAAAAGCAAAATTGGCCAGATGGAAAAAGAGATAAGAAAACTCTTTGAGGAGAATAAATCCTTCAGACAAAGAATAGAATTCAGGGAGATTGATGAATTTACCAGAAATCAGGAATCAATACTTCAAAACCAAAAAAATGAAAAATTAGAAGAAAATGTGAAATAACTCATTGAAAAAACAACTGATATGGAAAACAGACTTAGGAAAGATAATTTGAAAATTATTGGAATGCCAGAAAGTCATGATCAGGAAAAGAGCCTTGACATAATTTTCAAAGATTTACTACAGGAAAATTGCCCTGATATTCTAGAAGCAGAGGGCAAAATAGAAATGGAGAGAATCCACCGATCCCCCCAAGAAAGAGATCCCCAAAAAACAACCCCTAGGAATATTATAGCCAAGTTCCAGAACTCCCAAGTCAAAGAGAAAATATTACAAGCAGCCAGGACACAGTTCAAATATCGTGGAGCTGCAGTCAGTATCACTCAGGACTTAGCAGCATCTACATTGGAAGCTCGCAGGGCTTGGAATACAATATACCGGAAGGCAAAAGATCTTAGAATGCAAAAGAGCCTAGAATGCAGCCAAGAATGAACTACCCAGCAAGGCTGAATGTCCTCTTCCAGGGAAAATGATGGATTTTCAATGAACCAGGGGAATTTCAAAGGTTCCTTTTGGAATGGACAGAGCTGAAAGTTTGATCTTCAGATACAGGACTCAGGTGAAGCATGGAGATTGGAGGAGGGGGGGAAATATGAGGGACTTAATGAGGATGAACTGCATGTATAGAAAAATGATACTGATAATATTCATATGAACCATCTCAGTGAATAGAGCAGGTAGAGGGAGCTTTTATAGTTGAAGCACAGGAGAAAGCTGAATTTGAAGATAAAATATGGTGTAAAAATGGAGTCAATAGGAAAAGGGAAATGGAAAGGGAGAAAAGGAGAAAGAAAAAGGAGAGGGGGAATAGTCCAAGATATTTCACATAATAAGATTTTTTTATTACAATGAGCTATTGCAATGATATGGAAGGGGGGAGGTAAGGGGGGAATGAGGGAAACTTTGCTCTCATCAGAGATGGCTAGGAGAGGAAACAGCAAATATACTCAATGGGGTATAGACATCTGGAGTAAGAAGGAGGGGGGGCAGGGGGAAGGGGTGGGGATGTGAATAAAGGAGGAGAGGATGGACCATGGGGGGACAGTGTTCAGATATAACACATTTTCTTTTTTACTTCTTGCAAGCGGCTGGGATTGGATGGCCTGCCCAGGACCATAGGGCCAGGTGGATTCTGGGCCTAAGGGGTGGTATGGGGGCTCAGGGCTTCTTGGCCCCAGGACCAGGGATCTGTCTGCTGTGCCACTCAGCGACCCTTACAGCAGAGTCAGAGTGAAAGGAGAGAGAAAATATAGTACATGGTAGTGGAGAAATAAGAAAGGAGGGAGTGGCGATCAGCAATGGCAATGTTGGAAAAATATGGAAGTAACTTTTGTGATGGACTTATCATAAAGAATGTGATCCCCTCACGACAGAGTTGATGGTGTTGGAACAAAGACTGAAGGACATTTTTTGTTATTATTATTATTTGGGGGAGGATGCAGGGCAAGTGGGGCTGGGTGGCCTGCCTGGAGCCACATAGCAGAATGATCTTTGGGTGTCTGAGGCCGGATTCGGACCCAGGTGCTCCTGGCTCAAGGGCCAATGCTCTGTCTGCCACCCAGCCACCCCTACTATTATTACTATTTTATTTTATTTTGGGTCTTTTTTTTTCTTTCTTTTTTTTTGGTTGCAGGGCAGTGGGGATCTTGGTGGTTTGCATGTCACATGGCTGGGTGATTATTGGGTTTACAAGGCTGGATATGGACTAGGGTGCTCATGGCTCCAGGGCTGGTGCTTTGTCCATTGCGTCACCTGACCATACCTACTATTATTACTATTATTATTTTTTTAATTTTAATTTTTTTTCCTCTCCCCTTTACTTTTTCGCCCAAGCAAGTCTATCTATATTCATGGGGGGAGGGGTATTTTGTTTACTTGTAAATAAGTATATTTTATTAATGTAAAAAAAATTTGTACGAAATGAGAATAAAAAAACATTAGAAAATAAAAAAAAGAAAATATATCCCTAATTGGTACAATTAGGTGGCACAGTGGATAGAGTATGTACCCTGGAATCCAGAAGACAAGAGTTCAAACCTACCCTCAGACACTAGCTGTTCATTCCTGTGAGGTCTCATGTCATTGTTTGCCTTAGTTTCCTTAATTGTAAAATGGCAATTTTACAAAGCAGTGGCTCCAAGGCAAATGTCAAGAGATTAGAGTGTCTTTCTGAGCAGGAACAGTTTGTTGCTAATTTGGAGGGAAAACTGAGCCAACACACAGTTGGCAACAGTGGAGCAGAAAAAGAATGGGCAGTTTTCAGAAATCTCGTGTACAGCACTGCATTTGCTCTTTTGAGTCAGAACACTCACAAAAATCAAGACTGGTTTGATGAAAATGGTGGGGAAATGCTGAAGCTGCTAGATGAAAAATGAGAACTCCACTGGGTTTACCGGTAGGATAGTACATCCATTTCTAAGAAGATAGCATTTAATCCTATTAATAAAATAGAAGTAAAACTTAGATAAATGCTGGACTCTTGACTCAGTAAGAAGGCAGATGAAATTAGTTTTATTCAGAGAGTAAAAAACCAAAGTGCTTTTATGATGCCCTAAAGGCTATTTATGGGCCAAAGACTTTTGGAACATCTCAATTGCTTAATGCTGTTGGATTCACATTGATTAACAATAGAAACATGATTATAGAGATAGGCTAAACGCTTACATAGTATTCTTAACCATCATCAATCAATGCAGAAGTCATTGATCATTTATCTCCAACTGAAGTCAATCAGTCCCTAGCTGAAGTTCCAACTGAAGAAGAGGTTTTGAATGCCTTTAGGCTCCTTTCTTGTGGCAAAGCACCTGGTGCTAATTCTATTCCAGCTGAGATTCAAAAGGTGGGGGGTCCATTGCTCATGCAAAAGATGACTGAAATATTCCGGGTTATATGACATGAAGAGATTATCCCCCAAGAATTCAAGGATATCTCCTTTGTCCATCTCTGTAAAAGGAATAGATTGTTTTGTGACAATCACAGGAGTATTTCTCTTTTAGACATTGCTGGTAAGATTCTAATTATTTTTTAGTGGGTGTAAAAAGAAAAAAAATTCTTAAAAAAATACAAATTTGAGAACTCAAGAAAGTTAAAAATTCTTTAAAGGACACATGGGGGAACGGGTGGGATAGTCTCTTCCAGATAGTCCAGGTGCTGATTAGATAGAGAAGAAAAGGCAAGGTGTAAGATGTAAGAGAGTGACCCATGTGCCAAACTCCCCTTAAATGCCCCTCCAGGATAAGTGGTTTTTGGAGGTAGTCGGCTGGTATTGGAGAGGTTGCTATAGAAGGAGTGGCTGTAGGAGTGGCAACTACATGATTTAAGGTGATATTCTATTGTAACTGTGTAGTTTAGTTTGACTCTCAGGTGAGTGTGTGTAGGGTCAGTAATGGTCAAAAGGAAACATTTTAACAGTGCAGAAAAGATTATAAAAATCAGTTCTCAATATATGTATATATATATTATATATAGCTATAAGATTTAAATATTTTAACAATGCAGAAAAGATTACAAAAATTTGTTTCCAATTACAATCTTTCTCTGTGCCCATAATTCCCTGCAACATCATCAACTGAATAATTTTGTTGGTGTTCAGTAATTTCATTCATGTTCAACTCTTCTTGACCCCATTTGTGTTCTTCTTGGAAAAGACACCAAAGTGATTTGCCATTTTACAATTAAGGAAACTAAGGCAAACAGGGACATGAGACTCTCACAGGAGTGCACAGCTAATGTCTGATGGTAGGTTTGAACTCTTGTCTTTCAGATTCCAGGGCACATGCTCTATCCACTGTGCCATCTAGTTGTACCAATTAGGGATATATTTTCACCAAGGTTGAGAATAAGGCAGAATAAATTGCTTCAGGTAATATTATTCACTGGGGTTGTTGATCAAAGCCTCAAAGTTTATGCTTATTCCTGGTTGGAATGAGTATGAATTCTTTTGCAAATGAAAATTATTTGATTAATTGATATTCAATAATAAATATTCATAGAAGAACCCCCCCCATTCCCCCCCTCAATTCCATATCAAAGTTAAGTGAAAGAATGCTGATTTTTGGAGTCAGAGGTTTGGGGCTAAATCCTAGGTCTCTCATTTACTCCTAGAGTGATATTGGGCAAATCACTTCCCATCATATGTTAATTAAGGAGGTAGTATGAGAGGGTTTCTGAGTTTCTTCTAACTCTAAATTTATGAATATTTGATTTTAGAGGTGTGATTAGGTGGCACAGTGGATAGAATGCCAGGCCTGCAGTCAGGTGGATACAGGTCTCAGACAGTTATTAATTGTAAGAGCTTGGGTAAGTTACTCAACCCTATCCACCTCAGTTTCCCCATCTATAAAATAAATTGGAGAAGGAATTGACAAACCTCACCTGTTTCTCTACCAAGAAAATCCCCAATGGGATCACGAAGATTTGGACACAAGAACAGTATGATTATAGTTATATTATTGGAGGGGACAGGGATTTGAGCAATGATTTAGTTTAACTCTTCTTTCACAGATTGCAAACTGAGGCTGGGGAGAGATTAAATGATTGAGGTGAAGTCATTATAGAATAGGGAATAATCTAACCCTTCCTGAAGTCTCCCCCAGGGCTCTAGTTGCCTCAAATGGAAACAGGACTTTGCTCAACACTTTTCACATCAACAAGTAACCTTTGCTATTTTTTCACCCTAGTGTAAGATTCTTTATGCTGGAAATATATTTTAGATTTAAATACATCCCTACTTCCCTCACTCCAATTTCCAAAATATATTTAGTGCCTGGGGAACTAAGTTTCTAAGGTGTATGTGGCAATAACTCCTGCTGATCTTATGTTTCTGTGTATGAAGGCCTTTCAGAATCAAAGCTTCCTTCATTCATCCATGATATGACTTTAAGAGAATACACAGACTCTGGAAGAGTCAGCATGGTTCAGTGGATAGCAAGTTGGTTTGGGAGGAAGGCATGCAATTCTCACCTCTAATGTAAATCAGCTGTGTGACCCTGAGCAAGTTACTTAATGTCTGCCCTAAGCAATCTTTTAAGATGAAAAGGTACAATCTACCATCTGTAGAGGGAGTCTCTTTATCTGAGAGTTCCCTATATATAAGAAATCACAGATTTAGTCCATTTCCCTATGAATTCAAAAGGGGAGGATGAATTGGAAGGCAAAGTAGGAGAATAGTTTAAGGAATTTGATACTAGGGGCAGAAAATTCTCAAAACATCATAGATTTTACAACTGAAAAACAGTTGAGAAAACTGAAGTCCAGAAAGAGACAACCTAAGGTCACCCAAGTAGTAAATGGCAAAGCTGGCATCTAAACTCAGGTTTCATTGACTCTCAATTCAATGCTTCTTCCATTGTACCATACTTCTGCTTTGTCTACTGTTGCCATGCTGCATGACTCCCTGACCAGAAGCCTGGAATTCAAATCCCTGTTTTCAGATTTTAGGACAACTCTTAGAAGAAAATGTGGCTAGGTTTCTGACTAATCTGATTGTATGCATCCCTTAAGGGAGGGTGCCTTTCAAAAGATTAACGTTATTATTCACTCAAAAATCAAATGTTTTAATGCCTTATGGAAAGCATTGTGCTAACTTTGTTAAGTCTGACTCCCCCTGATCTTGCATAGAGCATTCTTGGCAAAGACATTGGAGCAATCTGAATCTCATATTACAGATGAGGAAACTGAGGCAAGCAAGGTCAAGTGTCTTTTTTCAGGGTCACACAGCTTCTGAGACTCTCAGACCAGATTTGAACTGAAGAAGTTGAATTCCTCAACTCCAGTTCAGGAAATCTATGCATGATGGTGTCCCCAGTGGTA
The DNA here is from genome assembly GCF_037893015.1 of Macrotis lagotis. Classification (NCBI taxonomy): domain Eukaryota; kingdom Metazoa; phylum Chordata; class Mammalia; order Peramelemorphia; family Peramelidae; genus Macrotis; species Macrotis lagotis. The sequence continues at coordinate 564,887,967 of NC_133666.1, read as the reverse complement.
TTTTGGGCACAGACAGTGATCTAGGCAGAGAAATGAAGACACAATATCATAACATCATTGATTTAGAGCTGGAAGTATTGTGGATGAGATTGGTATTACAAAATAAAGACTGAGAGGCCATGAATAGTGAATGAATTCACATCCATTTCCTTTATTATAGATGGCTGCAATGTGTGCAGATTAAAACCTTTTTTTCTTGTAAAAAGGCAGTAAGCAATTTGAGCACAGGCTAGTTGGCAGCATGTGGCCTAAGAAAAAGATAGAGAGAGATAGCCATACTTGCAAGGTGAAATTAGGGTGAAGAAGAACAAAAAAGAGCTGCTAGTAAGATTCTTGCCAGAGTCCTTCTCAATAGGCTGATCCTTCACATGGACAATGGTCATCTCCCTGAGAGCCAGTGTGGCTTCAGAAAGGTTGAGGAACAGTTGATAAGTGTTTGCTGCCCAACAACTGTATGAAAAATGCCGAAACAGAACAGAAGTCTGTATACAACATTTGTATATCTGATCAAGATTTTGATATCATCAGTCATGAGGGTTTATGGAATAGTATGTCAAAATTCAGTTGCCCAGAGAAGTCCATCAGTATTGTACATCAATTCCATGATGGCATGCTTGCTTGGGTTCTAGATAGCCGATGATGCTCTTGAAACCCAGTCACCAGTGGAGTAAAAAAAGAATGAGTCCTTGCTCCCATACTTTTCAGTCATGTTATCAAACACCTTCACTGAAGTTGAATATGGCCTCAAGGTCAGCTACTGCACTGATGGCAAATTCGTCAACTTGAAAAAGTGACAAGACAAGACCAAAGTAGAAGGAGCATTTGTGGATGATCTTCTGTTTGTACATGATGGTGCACTCCATGTAGCCTCTGAGGCTGTGATGTATCAAAAGATGGATCCATTCTCTACTGCTTGTGCTAATTTTGGTCTAACAATTAACATCATCAAAACCCAGGTGCTCAATCACCCAGCACCACACCATCCATCTGTGGAACCATCGATTACAGCAAATGGAGAAGTTTTGAGTTCTGTAGACAAGTTCACTTACCTTGGCAGTGTACTTTCCAGGGAGCTATACATTGACAATGAGTTTGACTCATGTATTGCCAAAGCTAGCTCAGTATTTGGGAAGTTCCAAAGAAAGTGTGGGAGAGAAGCAATTGTACTGACCTCATGTTAGGCATCTGTGAAACCTGGACAGTCTACCAGCATCATGTCAGGAAACTAAATTACTTCTATTTAAATTGTTTTAGGAAGATTCTGAAGATCACCTGGCAGGAGAAGATCATGAGGTCTTAACTTGAACTAAATTTCATTGCATTCCAACATTACTACAGAGAGTGCATCTAAGATGGACTAGGCATGTTAGAAAGCTAAATGTATGCTTGCCAAAAAAGATTATTTTATGGAGATCTTACAAAAGGCAAGCTCTCACAAGGGAGTGAGAAGAAGTAATACTGAGACACCCTGAAGTTTTCCCTTAAGAATTTTAGAATTTTGGGGCAGCTAGGTGGTGTAGTAGATAAGGCACTGGCCCTGGAGTCAGGAGTACCTGGGTTCAAATCAGGTCTCAGACACTTAATAATTATCTAGCTGTGTGGCCTTGGGAAAGCCACTTAACCCCATTGCCTTGAAAAATAAAAAAAAAGAATTTTAGAATTTATTGTATAGCAGGGGAGACACTGGCATAGAACCAGGGTGTGCTCTCATCAGTGAGGGGGGTTGTCCTCTATGAGGAAGGCAGACTTCATTCTATTAACATTCCAACTTTATTTGTGAATTTCCTTCCACCTTATTTTTACTCACCATTTTCCTTCTCAGAAAAGATTATGGTTAAAATTATGTATCCAGTCAAATCAAGAAATTCTAGAAATCTCCAGGAAATTTTAATTTAAATAATGTATTTATGGTGCCAATGATCATCATTGTTGTCTTTTAAAGAAATATAAGCAGATGAGACAATGAATCTATCATTTGAGGTAGATAAAATTAAGTTTAAATTCTGACTTGTTATAAACTCTTTGGTTTTTGCAACCTCAAGATATACATATATATATATATGTATATATGTGTGTGTTTATGTATGTGTCTATATATGCATATATTTATGTGTCCACACAGAATAGACACATAGATGTAGATACATGATGTATACACATATATATTCATGCATATTTACAGAGAAGTGAGAAAGAGAAAGGCCTGAAAATCAAAACATAAATTTCTTAAAGTCTTACAGTTATATAAAATACAAATTTTGAGATATGTACATTAAAATCATAGTTTTTCTAAATCACTATATTTGTCTAGTACGTCCAGTACTTCCCAATATCCAAAAGTTATACTTCTTAAAATATGTTGTATTCAATAATATTATATACAATCCAATGAAGTGTGCAAATATTGTGACTTCATGAAATGGTTTATGGTACTACATATTGGTGCTCTATCATTTAAGAGATTAAAAACAATTAGAAGAGAGAAAATATAGATTTTTTTATGTTAACAGCTCATATCCATCTCTCCATTGGGATCTGCTAAACATAATAGTCTTAAATTGATTATGCTCTTCAAAGAAGCTATCTTTTTTTTAGGATTAAATCAGTGAATCAGCAAACAATGATTAATGACTATCTATGTATCAGACATTGACCAACTAGGTGGAACAGGGGATAGAGGCAGGAAAACTCATCTTCCTGAGTTCAAATCTAGCTCAGATAATTACCAGCAGTATTGCTCCTCAGCAAATCACTTAACCTTGTTCAGCCAGTTTCCTCATCTGTAACATAAGCTGGAGAACGAAATGGTAAACCACTCCAGTATCTTTGCCATGAAAATATTTTTAAACTTACTCCGTGTCTGATATCATGCAAAGAACTGCAGTTACAAAAAAAGGGTAAAAGACAAGGGAAAAATAAAACATGGAAAGAACTTTGTATAATAAGTTTTATTCAGAACAGATTAGAGACAAGTGCAGATATCAGAATTAAGGGAGGGTTTAAGAAAGTTTTCCTATAGAAGGAGAGATCTTTCACTAGAACTTGAAAAAATCCAGGAAAATCAGAAAGAGAAGATGAGGAAGGAGAACATTCCAGGCATGGACAGTCAATGAAACTGTCTGAAGCAGGGAGATAGATTTTCTAGTTTGATAAATAGTAAGTGTTATTGGATCACAAAGTAGATGGGGAGGGGATGTTGTAAGGTATAAGAAAGTTAGAAAGGTCGAGGGAGAAGTTAGAAAAAGACTTTGAACACCAAATAGGTAATTTTTAAATTTGATCTTGGAGGTGTTAGGCAGTCATTAATGTATTTGATTTTGGGGGGGGGCGGTTCAGACCTTTGTTTTAGGAGGATCACTTTGACAGCAAAGGATGGATTGGAATAGGGAGAGATATGTGGTAATTAGATGACATAGTGGATAGAGTAGAGGAGTCGGGAAGTAACATCTTGCTGAATTCAAAGTCTAACCTCAAACACATATTAGGTTTTTGAAACTGATCAATTAATTTAATCTCATTTGTCTCAGTTTCCTTAACTATAAAATGTGATGCAGAAAAGAATTGGCAAAATACTACATTACCTTTTCCAAGAAAACCCAAATGAGATCACAAAGAGTTAGACAAGACAGAAAAATAACTGTGACAGGGAGACTAAATAAGAGATTATTGTATTAGACCAGGTGTAAAATTATAAGTGTGTATACTATGATAAGTGGTGACATTGTCAGAAAAAAGGGAGAATATATAAAAAATACTGTGAAGGCAAATCAACAGGACTTTGAAATATATAGAATTTGAGAGGAGGCAAAAGAGAATATGGAATGAGTATGATACTTAGGTTACAATCCTCAGAACTGGAAGGAAGAGGGTGATTCCCTTAACAGTAATAGAAAAGCAAAAGAGAAATTAGAAGGAACTTTAGAGGTAAAGATAAAGAAGCAGCTTTGAAATTTTAGTTTTAGATGACTATGAGATATTCATTTGAGATATCTTTAGGCAGTTAAACATGTGAGACTGGAGGTGAGCAAAGAGGCAACATATTCTATATGCAGGGTAAATTCAAATAAAGAGTGTATGACAACTAGGTAATAAACATGGATAAATGAGAGAATGATTTCAATAAGAATAGTAACTTTGGGAAGGAGGAAGAATTTGGTGGGGAAGGCAGGTTCTGGTTTAAACATTTCTAGTTTGGGAAATCTAGAGAACAATCAGTTCAATATTAAATGCTAGAGAATATGGTAAATTATTTATTTTTGATGAGAAGACTTCTTCAGGGATCCTGTCTTTGATCAGCATTTGAAGAGAAAAAAATGAATATGTTATCTTGAACATTGGAATTCTTTGTTATGTCTTTCCTGATAATTTGTGTGCTGACTTCTGATTCAGTTTGTTACCAGAGTAAGAAATTGATAAGAAAAAGGTAGAAAAGTCATTGAGGGAACTAGTTTGCTTTTTTCCTTTGGTAAGTGAAAAGATTTTCAGTTAGTTTCCATGTGACTAATGGAATCAAAGCACAAAAATATTATGAAGAGAAAAGATTATCTTAGTCATTAATAATTCAATTAACAGTGTTTATTATGATTCTTTTTTGTCTTAGGTATGTTTGGATGAACCATTGTTACATGATTAATCTGTGGAATTTTCTTCCCCAATAGAGTCAAAAGAAGTTGCCAGTGTTTAAGAAATTATACTTAATTTCTTAAAGTTTAAGTGCCTTAATGAAATAAATATATGATACACTGTGACACTTTATTTGAGTATCTGGCTGTGTCTGGAAAGGTTCCCAGGACCTTCTGGAAACCAGATTTTTGATATTGAAGGTCTTACATTCATTAAACAATTGTAAATATAGGAAACTCAATCATTGACTAACCCTATGTTCTAATGTATCACCATCATTATTCAACATCTGTTCTTTGTGACATTCTGTTGCATTGCTTTACTTAGTTCTGAGTAACTGTTAATGGGCATTAGCTTTAAATAGATTAATACAAAAATATTTTTTTCCATCAGGGATGGACCTACTCTTTGCTTATTCTATGACAACTAGACAACTTAAAAGTTGACTGGAAAAGTTACCATTAACACTATTTTGCCAGATCCCAATTATTTTTGCTTTCTATTTGGCAATTAATCCATGCTGACCCTTGAAACAAACTTTTTGCTAATCTCATTTTGTGTATGTGTGTGTGTGTGTGTGTGTGTGTGTGTGTGTGTGTGTATGTGTGTGTATTCAGTCTATGCCCTGCATAGCTTACTTTTTCCTAATGGTAGGAATGGTAGAAACTCAAATTCTCAAGCAAACATATGGTTTATGGAGAGAAATGTGAGGGAATATAAATTAACTACCCATATCTGTTGACAAGAGCTGCTTAAGCTTTGTGACAAAAAAATGGAGAAATTAGCACAGGTGGCTTTCTACTTACCACCCTAGGGTGGGCTCCATATCCTATCAAATTTCCCATCTTATTCCAGTTTAATCCTGCTCTGAAAGAACTGGTTTAATTATGGTGATGCCTGACAAGGTTATCTACTGAAGCCTCTTGAGTTCACCATAGCAAGCATTCAGAGAATATAAAATTGTAGTTGGAAGGAATCTTAGATCCCATATAATCTAATGGATATCCCAAAATGTATCCAAATATAACATTCCCAACAGCAGGTAATCTTACCTTTATGTAAACCTTCAAGGAGAGGAAATTCTCTCTTCTCTTGGTAGACCAATCAACTTTTGAACTGCTGTCTCCATTAGGAGATTTTTCATTATATCATACTTAAATTTCTGCCCTATAATAGCTGATCATTGCTTCTTACTTTGCCCCATTGGGCCAAATTCTTATCTTCCTTTGTCTTGGCATATCTTCATATATTTGAATGGATCTTTCATTTATTTCTTGAATCTATTCTTTTTTGTTGATATTTTATTTTTCCAAATACATGTTACAAAAGTTTTTCAACATTCATTTATATGCCTATATGTTTTTAAGTTACAAAATTTCCTTCCACCCTCCTTGCCTACCCTGCTCCCTTCAGCAGTGATTAGTCAGATTAATATTGCACATACAAATTTGTGTTAAACAAGATTACAGATTAGTCATTTTCTGTATGAGGAATTAGGATTAAGGGAAAGAAATACTCAAGATATTTTTTAAAAAGTGAATGTAGTATTCATTAGATACTTTTTATTTTGTTTTTCTTTCTCTTGATAGGGATAGTGTTGTCCTTAGTCAATCTAATATGTTTTCCTAGCTCTCTGAACTGCTGAGAGCAGCTGCATCTGTCAGGGTTGATCATCTCACAATTTTCACTCAGAATCCTGTAATTCATTTCATGTTCTTTAGATTCTGACCATTTATGGTTTCTTATAGAACAATAGCATTCCATAATATTGAGTCTATACTTCTTTAGGCAAAACATCCTATTTCACATTGAGCTTTCAATCTGCTAAATCTTCATTTTCCCCCCCTATAACTGTTATCCATCCATGCCTTCCTTCCCAAACTTACTTGGGAAATTAATTTATTTTTAAACTGTAAGTGTCAGATTTATGCATTTATCCAAAGGTGTACTGGAGCCAACTCATACCAGCTCCCAAGAGTTGGTTTTTAATTTTTAGTGTGAATATATCCATATATATATATATTTATATAAATACATATCTCAGAAATTAGAAATGCTATATATCTGAACTTGATTTATTGTTATGCTCATTGTCTAGACTTATGAATGTGATAGATAAAATGTTAATAATTCAAACCAAACTTAAAAATGTGTCATGCATACATTTGTGATATTTCCAGTTATTACACATTTACCAGCTTACTATTGCACTTATTCATATTGAATTTCATTTTATTATGTTTATCTAATTTATTATGTCATTTATTACATTTTCTATTTTAGTTATCCCTCTTTTCTTTCTGCTATCTGCTTATTGGATGAAAATGTCATCTATAATTTTATCCAACTCTTTGCTAAAAACATTAAATAATACTGTCGAAAAAAGATTCCTAAGGAACTCCACGGAGACTTCATGCCAAGTTGACAGTGAACCACTAAAATCTACCTGTCTGACTTGACTGTCTAATATCATCTGAGTCTATCTACCTATCTATCTAGCTATCTACCAGAAGTTAGAAGAACTTTCTGAAATGTTTGTTAAAAAAATCTTACAAATTTTTTAACATTTATTATAAATTTAACAAAGATGAATAACTAAACAGAGGACGTAATGTATGACATAATAAATTAGATATGTCTACCACTAACTGCCAGCTTAGCACCCCTTTCCAAAAGGGAATTAAGTCTATCATGACGTATTTAATGAAGCCAGGATGCCTCTTTTAAATCACAGACACCTTTTCCAGATGTTCATTAGCAAAGTATTCTAAGATTTTCTCAGGATTTAGTCAAGCTTGCAGAATTTATTCCCTTGACTTTTTCTTTAATTGGGACATTTGTCTCCCTCTCTTCTCTAGTTCTTCAGTGTCTTTCAGATTTCACTGACAGTAGTTATCAATCATAGGTAACATTTATTTCAGTACAGTTTGATGTTCATCTGGGTCAGGTAATGTAGTAATTTGGATTAATCAGAAGGAACTAAGTAGGTGCTTACTTACTAATCCTCATTATATTCAATTCCATTTTAATCATTTCTGTGGTTTCATTTCCAGTACAATTGCCATTTTTCTTGTCAAAGAAAATAGAAACAAAATAACAACTGAGAAATTGGGTTTTATTTATGTAGTATCATCTCATATAAGTCAAAAAGTCTTTATTAAACACCTAATTAATGCCATTGGAAAAACAGAAAAGCAAAACAAATGAAACAAAAGAAAATCAATCCCTCTTCTTAAAGAGATCACAGTTTAATGGGGATGATAAAGTACCAACAACTACTTTCAGACTTAATATATACAAGACAAATTTGAGATAATCATAGAGTGAGAGTATTAACATTAAGGTATTTAGGAAAGGCAACTTGTAAAAGATGTAAATTTAGGTGGGACTTTGAAGAAAGCTAGAGAAGTCAGGAAGGGATGATTTGGAGACAGAGAATTCCAAGAGGGCCATGGCACAACTAGGGAGTTGAGAACTGAGCAAGGAGACCAGCGTCACTAGGTTAGAGAGTATATGAAAGAGGAGTAAATGTAAGAAAGCTGGAAAAATGGGAGTGGAACAGATAATAAAGAGCTTTAAAAGACAGGGGATTTTCCTGAGATATTAGGAAACCACTAGAGTATATTGGTTGAATAGGAGGGTGACATGGTAATAATAACTGTGCTTTAAGAAGATCAATTTGACCGCTGAGTAAAAGATCTAGAGGCAGGAAATTAAATCATTTCCTTTTGCATTTTAATGAGTGGACAGATACAATTTCTGGAACTGAGCCACCAGTCCTTGCTACTTTGATCCAAGTAATTGCTAAAAATATTAAATAGTACTATCCAAGAAAAGATCCCTGAGGAATCTCCAATTGAGACTTCCCACCCTCAGGTTGACTTCCTGTCAGCAGATTGGCATCAACTTGCTAAAATCTACTTGCTTACCTGGTTATCTAGTTTTCCTTGTGTCTTTCCATAAAAGAAGTATGAGGAACTTTATGAAATGCTGGACTAAAAATCTAAGTAATTATGCCTACTGAAATAGCTTAACACCCTTATCCAAAAAGGAAAAGGCTATCAAAAAGTCTATCATGATTTTTGATATTTCTATAGTCTAGATATGAGGTGATGAGGGATGTCACTAGAGTGGTAGCAATGCCAGAGGAGAAAAGGGGACATTCAGAAGAGATCTCACTAAAATAGAATAGATAGAAACTTTGCCATTGATTGGATATAGGGAGGCAAAGAGATCAAGGAGGACAATGAGATTGGGAATGCATGTGGCTGAGAGAATGGTGGTACCCTCAACAGTAATAGTAAATTTAACAAGAAAGGAAAGTTTTGGGGAAAAGATATGACATCAGTTTTGGACTTAAGATATCTATGGAACATCAAGATATCCAAAACACTGTTTGAGATGTGAGAAAGAGATCAGGCATGATTCATATTCTTTAAACAGTAATTATCTATTTTTTAAACTATATATAATTTCTGGCCAAGATGGCAGAGAGAAACCAGGCACTGTTTTAAGCATTCCTGGCTTTCCCTCAGAATCAACATGAATACAAACTCTTAACAGATTTTCTATAGATAGAACCCACAAAAGAACAGAAGGAACATCTGCCAGAAAAGTCTTGGGGCGGGGGAGCTTGGGCATGCCCAGGGCAGAGAGCAGAGACCCAGGGCACTGGTGGCAGGGTGAGGCAGAGGACTAACTTGAGAACCAGTGTGGTGGAGGCAGAAGTACTTGGAGAGCTCCAGCATGGCTGCCCAGGATACCCGTACAACCAGCTTGGTTGGTCTGGACAGCCTGAACTGTGAACCCCTGGTGTTCCCAGGGGAGTACCCAAGCATGCCTGTGGGTGGGTCTGACTTTCTCCAGTACAGAGAAATATCCTCAGGTGTTTACACCTTCCCCCAAGTCCTGGGTGTGGGCAGCAGGACTTTCCCAGCTCTGACTATCCAGAGAGAACTTCTAATGCTTCCAGCTCTGACAACCTACCCCAGTGACTAGTTTGCATGAGGACAGCCCAAATCCTACTCCAGGCCCAGGGAGTGGGTCGTTGACACCTCCAACACAGATAATCCAGAGAAAGCTTCTCGTGTTCTATACTGGTTAGTCCACTGAGTAATCCACTGGAATTCCTAATTCCAAGGAATAAGACCTCTAGAGTTCTCAAGATCAAAGGTCTATGAGCCATTCCCTTCCCCAATACAAGACTCAAGGGAATGTTAATATCTCAAAATGAAAAAAAAGGCCAACATAAAGCAGGGTCTATAGAATGTTAACTTGGAAATAAGGATACTAGCTCAGAAAAGGACAGAAGGGATGCTATATGTGAAGTTTGAAAGGAGAATATGAATTGGTCTTCAGTCCAGAAGAGATCATAAAAAGAGATTAAAAATTAAATGGAAAAACTGGGAAAAAGAAAGTCAAGAGAAAATTAGCATTTTACAACAAAATTGTAAGAAGAAAACAAATCCTTTAAAAACTCATAGAAAAATGATAAAAGGAAAATAATCCCCTCAAGACTACATATGCAAATAGAAAAAGATAACAATTCCTTTAAAAATTGAATTAACCTGGGGTAGCTAGGTGGCACAGTGTAAAGAGCACTGGACTTGGAATCAGGAGGATCTGAGTTCAAATCTGACCTCAGACACTTAATAATTATCTAGCTGTGTGATGCTGGACAAGTCATTTAACCCCATTGTTTTGTAAAAACCAAAATAAAATTGAATTAACCAATTAGAAAAAGGAATATAAAAGCTAAATGGAGAAAATACCTCTCTAAAAATAGATTAGGATCAATGGAATCTATCAAACAAAATCAAAAAAAGGAAAAACAGATGAAAATGTAAAATATCTCATTGGTAAATAGATCCAGAAGAGAAAATTTAAGAATCATAGGAGGGGCAGCTAGGTGGCTCAGTGGATAGAGCCCTGGAGTCAGGAGTATCTGAGTTCAAATCTGGCCTCAGACACTTAATAATTACCTAGCTGTGTGCCCTTGGGCAAGCCACTTAACCCCATTGCCTTGCAAAAAATCTAAAACAACCTAAAAAAAAAGAATTATAAGAATACTTGAAAACCTTGTTTAAAAAAAGAGACTGGAGTCCATACTTCAGGATATAATTAAGGAGAACTGCCCTGATATCTTGGAAGCAGAGGACAAATAGTCAATGAAAGAATCCATCAATCCTCTCCTGAAAGGGATCCCTATGAATATTGTGGCCAAATTCCAGAATTATTATATCAATGAGAAAAATCCTGCAAGCAGTCAGAAAAAAAAGAAGCAATTCAAATACCAAGGAGCTGCAGTCAAGATTACATAGGATCTGGCCACATCAACATTAAAGGATCAAAGGGCCTGGAATAAGATATTCTGGAGAGCAAGGGAGCTTGAATTACAACTAAGAATCAATTATCTAGCAAAACTTAACATTGAACATGTAATGAAATATGTTACTTAAAAACTTTCCTGATGAAAAGACAAGAGTTGAACAGAAAATTTTATCTTCAAACAGGAGACTCAAGCGATACATGAAAAAGTAACAGGGAAAAAGAAAAAATACTACTATCCAATATGATTAAACTGGTTACATTCCTATCCAGGAGGAAGATTCTCATAACTCTTGATTATTGTAACTCTATTAAAGGGAATAAACTTAGTTTGAAGCTATGGTCATTCATGTTATGTTCATGACTTTGAAGCAATGACATCAATATGGTGCTGATACTTAAACCAGGAAGAATAAAAACAGAGAAAGAAAATTAGAGACTAATTTCCCTAATGAATATGGATGCAAAAATTTTGAATACAATATTAGCAAAGTGATTACAGAAAGTTGTTGTGAGGGTATTAAACTATGACCAAGTAAGATTTATAACAGGAATGCAGAATTGGTTCAATATTATAGAAACTATCAGCATAATTGACCATGTCAATAACAAACATAACTGAAATTATATGGTTATCTCAATAGATGTTGAAAATCATTTTACAAAATACAGTATTCATTTCTATTAAAAACACTAGAAAGCATAAGAATGAATGGAATGTTCCATAAAATGGAAACCATCAACAAACATTATTTGTAATAGGGACAGGCTAGAAGCATTCCCAATAAGATCAGGGGTTAAACAAGGAGGCCCATTATCACTACTATTATTCAATATTGTATTAAACAATAAGAGAAGAAGGAGCTTTAGCAATAAGAGAAGAAAAAAGAAATGAAAGGAGTTAGAATTGGTAATGAAGAAACAAAACTTCCACTCTTTGCAGATGATATGATGGTTTACCTGGAGAACCCTAGAAAATCATCTAAAAATTACTGGAAACTATTAGCAGGTTTAGCAAAGTGGCAGGATATAAAATAAACTCACACAAAACTTTAATATTTCTATATATTACTGAGAAGATATACCAGCAAGAGATAGAAAAAGAAATCCCATTAAAATAACTTCAGACAACATAAAATACTTGGGAGTCTACTTGCCAAGGCAGACTTAGAAAATTTATAACAACTATAAAACACTTCACACAAAATCATATCTAAATAACTGGGCAAATGTCAATTGCTCATGAGTAGGCCAAGCTAATATGATAAAAATGACAATTCTACCTAAATTATTTAGTGCCATACCAATCAAACTTCCCCAAAATTACTAATTAAATTCATATGAAGGAACAAAATGTCAAGAATATCAAGGAATTAATGAAAAGAATGCAAAAGGAGGCAGCCTAACAATTCCAAACCTAAAATTAATAAAGCATCAGTCATCAAACTGGTTAAGAAATAGAGTAGTGGATCAGTGGAATAAATCAGCTGCAAAATTTATGGGAGTAAATGACTATATAGTCTACTTCTGGGATTACAAACACACTCTTTGATAAAAACTCCTAGAGAAACTGGAAGATAGTATGCCAGAAACTAGGTACAGACCAACACCTCACACCTTACACCAAGATAAGGTCAAAATAAATACAGAATTTAGACATAAAATACTATATTATAAAGGAATATTTTAACTATCAGATCTATAGAAAAGGGAGCAGTTTATAACCAAAGATGAGAAAGAAAACATTATAATGGATAATTTTAATTATGCTAAATTAAAAAAAGTTTTTGTTCAAACAAAACCATTGTAAGAAAGATTAAAAGGAATGTAGTAGGCTGGGATACAATTTTTACAACTAGTGTTTTTGACAAAGGACTCATTTCTAAAATATGTAGAGGACTGAGTCAAATTTATATAAAAAAGAAGTCATCCCCCAATTGATAAGTGGTCAAAGTATATAGAAAGGCAACTTTCAGATGAAAAAGTCAAAGCTATCTATAGTCAAATGAAAAATTCTAAATCATTATTGACTAGAGAAATGCAAATTAAAACATCTTTGGGTTATCACCTCACACTTCTCATACTGGTCAATATGACTAGAAAGGAAAATGATCAATATTGGAGGGAATGTGGGAAAACAGCAATACTAATGCATTGTTGATGAAGTTGTGAAACCATCCAACTTTTAGAATTATGCCCAAAGGGTGATACAAATGTGCATATCCTTTGATTCAGCAATGGACCTAGTATTGGATCTATATCCTGAAGGGATCATGAAAAAAAATTCCACATATACAAAAATATTCATAGCAGCTCTGCTTGTAGTGGTAAAGAATTGGAAATTGAGGGGATGCCCATCACCTGGGGAAATGGTGGAACAAAATGTGATATATACATATAATATATATTATATGTATATACTTTCATTTTAGTAGTACAATAATCAAAGACAATTTTAAGGTACTAGCGATATAAAATACCATTCTTATCCAGAGAAGGAACTGTAGAGTTTAAATGAAAACCAAAGCTTATTATCTTCAATTTATAAAGTTGTCATGTCATTTTTTCCCTCTCTAATGTTTTCTTTCATTTGGACTGATTATTCTCTCATATCATGATCAATATGGATCTATGTTTATTATGATTTTAAATGTAGAGCATATTTTCATATTAACCATGCTAAATTTTAAATGTAGAGCTCTATGTCAGGGAAGGGGAGGGAGGGAGGGAGAAAAATGTAAAACTCAAAACCTTGGAAAAAAACTGTTAAAAGCTAGCATTGAATGTAGTTGGAAAAACAAGTGAAACATTTAAATAATACATATTTATTCACTTCTTTCTATATTCATAAAATTTTTTGTATTTTTCTAAATTCATAGCATTCTGAGCTTTACCCTGACACTATTTTTAGGGGCATGACATGCTCTTATACATCCTGTTGCCTTTCTTTCCTTCTATCTTTTTAATTTTTTAAATAAAATCTTTGTTTATGAATTCTTTATACATTCATGTTGTTATCCCCATGTTGCCCTTGCTCACTGGAATTGTTTCCTCTTGTGTCTTCAGAATTTGATCTTAAGAGTTTCCCATGGGGTTTCTTTAAGAGTTTCCTGGGGTGGGAATACTTATTCTTCCTCTGAACCCTTTGAAATCTGCTTCCAAAAATTCTGAAGTCATGTCAGATTTTTCCTCAGCTTTCCTCTTTATCAAAAAGTGCAGGAGGAAGTAATAATTTCCCCTCAACGCTCCTCTCATTTCAACCCCAGCAACTAGTTCCTTCTTCTTAGTGAAAATCAGATACAGAATAGATTCTCTCTTCATTGAGAGAATCTCTCTTGATTGACTTTTCTTTGTTACTTTTTGAATAATTAAATTATTATTAATGAAAGTTGAGAAATTATTTGCAGTTCTGCTTTTGACAGAGAGAGAGAAAGCTCCAGCAGATTTCTGAATAATTAAACCCTTTCATCACTACCATACTATGCCTCTGGGACAGGCTTGTGATCTGTTTTCCAAATTTCTCATCTATTTCTATCTTTACACATACATATGAAAACTAAATGCTGTCTGTGTGTATGTGTTTGTGTGCATGTGTGTATGTGTGTGTGTGTGTGTATTTGTATATGTATTGGAAGTATATACTCCAATTACAAAATCACTTCTGGTCATCCCTACATTGATTTTCAACCAAATGATCTATGCCAGAATTGTTAAACTCAAATAGAAACTGTTACTTATTGGCCATTTATTGACTTAAAAACATAAATTAACCTTATCTATGTTATATTATATTTTAATTTATTTTCCAAAATACTTTCCAATTATATTTTCATCTTGTTCATACTGCACTTAGTAGTTTCACAAAAAACTACAGTGTACAGAATTTGACACATCTGGTCTATTCTACACTTCCTTTCTGTGTTTCTAAGATTTTCTGCTATATCACTATCTTGTTAAAATACAATGGCACCTTAGTCATTCTTCTTTTCTTTTCTTTTTTTTCTTGGCTAACATTTTTTTTAAATTACATGTAAAAAGCTCTTTAACATTCATTTAAAAATTTTTTAGTTTCAAATTATTTCTCTCCCTACTTGAGATTATAAGCAACTTGATGTGGGTTATACATGTGCAATCATTCAAAGCATATTTTCATATTAACCATGTTAAAGAAAATACAGACCAAAAAAACTTCTCCACCAAAAGTAATAAATAGTATGCTTTAATCTGCATTTTGACTCCATCAGTTCTTTCTCTGAAGGTGTATAGCATTTTCCATCATGAATCCTTTGGAATTGTCTTGGATCATTGTATTCCTGAGAATAAATTATTTACTTTTGATCATTATACAATATGGCTCTTTTTATGTACAAGGTTCTTCTAGTACTGATTACTTTATTTGAATCATTTCATTTTTCCCCAGGTTTTTCTGAAATCATCCTGCTCATCATTTCTTATAACACATTGCTAGTATTCCATTATAACCACTTATTCAACAATATTGCCATTGATGTAAATTCTCTCAATTTCTAATTCTTGACTACCAGAAAAATAGATGCTATAAATATTCTTGCACAAATAAGTGCTTTTCCTTTTTTAAAAAAAAATATGTGTTTTAAATATAGACCTAGTAGTTGTATTGCTGAATCAAACAGGATGCACAGTCTCATAATCCTTTGGTCATAGTTTCAAATAGCTCTCCAGAATGGTTGGATCAATTCACAACTCCACAATTAATGGAGTGTGTATTAGTGTCCCAGTTTAACCACATTCCCTCCAACCTTTATCACATTTTCCTTTTCTATCATATTAATCAATCTGATAGGTGAGGGGTGAAACCTCAGAGTTGTTTTAATCTACATTTCTCTAATCAATGGTAATTTAGAACATTTTTACATATGATTATAGATAGCTTTGATTTCTTCATCTGAAAACTACCTGCTATATCATTTGTTCATTTATCATTTTGGGAGTGACTTGTTTACTTATGATTTTGATTCAGTTCTATGTATAGTTGATAAAGAAGCTTTTATCAGAGATACTTGCTATAAAAAAGTTATCCCTACTTTCTATTTTCTTTCTAATCTTTGTGCATTGGTTTTTTGATCAAAATATTTTTAAATTTATTATAATAAAAATTATACATTTTATATCGCATATTTTATCAACCTCTTGTTTGATCATAAATTTGTCCTTTCTCCATAATTTATTTTTTTAAATTTAATTTTTTATTTTGCAAGGCAGTGGGGTTAAGTGGCTTGCTGAAGGCCACACAGCTAGGTAATTATTGTGTCTGAGGCCGGATTTGAACTCAGGTACTCCTGACTCCAGGGCCATTGCTCTATCTACTGTGCCACCTAGCCACCTCCCTAATTTCAAATAGATGGTATCATCCTTTATGTCTAAATCATTTACCCATTTGACCTTATCTTGGTATATAGAGCAAGAATTTGGTCTCTATCTAGTTTCTACTATACTGTTTTCTGGTTGTCCCAGCAGTTTTTGTAAGAGTTTAAGTTCATGTCCCTAAATTCACTGATCCACTATTCTTTTTCTTAGCCAGTGCCAGATTGTTTGATTGCCACTTTGTAATACAATTTGAAATTGGTATGGTTTGACTTCACCCTCTCTTTTGAATAAGATAAACCTATTCATAGTCTTATAATTTTTAAAGAAATAACACTTAGGTCTTCCTCTCTCATTCAAACTAGACATTCAGGGGCTTCTTATAAGAAGGCCCTTTTAAGGCCTTACTGATTGTCACTTGATCTCTAACCTAAACCACTTGACTCCTTACTCAGGCAACCTGATGAATCTCTCCATTCTCAATTGCTCACCTTATTGATGCTAATCAGCGCAGGCATCCCATTAGCCTAGCACACTGTAAGCATGAGAAATTCAGCAGCTTCAGTTTCTCTTGGAAATGGGATATCAGATATCCTGTGCCACTGTGCCCAGCCATAATCATAATTTTAGAATACTAGATTTTTGATCTGTGATTATAAAGAAGGTATTTTAGAATTCTTCTAGTCTGATGCCATTATTTTATAGAAGAAGAAATCTTGAATAACTTGCCTAAGGGCTTATTTAAAAGTATATAGAATCATAGGTCTTGATCTGGAAGAGCCTGCAGAAGTCATTTAGTCATTGCATTTCTTAATCAAAAATGCTTGCATATAAGGTACCAAAAGTCAGGATTCCAACCCAAGTTCCCTAAATTCAACACCCTTGGCAATTCAATAAACTTCAGTTTTATCCCACCACTTTCTATAATACCTATGAGGTTAAATTTGTCTCAAGTTATTATCCCTAGTACATCTTGCCTAAACTTTGTTTATGTGCAATGGATTATTTTACTTACTCCTTTCTGGGACTCTGGCTCTTGTGAACTCTTGGTTTTCTCCAATGCTAATTCTTCCAGGAAACTAATTTCTACGCTGACAATCTTAGTAGATGAGCATAGGTGATTTTTCTCTTTTCCTGATGTACAGTCCTGGGATACGTTTCAAACTGGCAATATCTCTGAATGTGGCCTTTAAACTTTCTTTAGTCCAAACTTCAATTTCCTAAAGCAATTTAGTTTCTGGGGTCAGTACATAGGTTTCCCCTTGATCCTAGCTAGAATGAAACCCAGAGGGAATTACCATGTCTATGGGAATGCATTTGTGGATGCACAAGCATTCCTCAACTCTAACACCCACCTATAATCCATGGAAAACCTCAATGAGAGTGTGGTGAGTCATCCTTTTGAAATGTCCCCATTGCCAGTTCACCATGAAATGAAAAAAATGAATACTATACAGCCAGATTGTTATTTCTTGATAGTAAAGAATAGACAAGAGACAGTTTCCATTTAGCACTCTTATATTTGGTATGCTAAATTTAGGGTCATGTAGATATGCATCAGAAATGAGATGGCTTATCTTTATTGTACCACATACTTTCCATGAAGAATTTTAATTTGTATAGTTCTATGGCACTAATTTGATGTCAGATGCTAGGGCTCTGGTAGAGAATCTAAATACTTCCCATCAGTTTGAACACAAAGCTGATCTGTAATTATACTTACAAATTTAGAGCACATGCACAACTGCATTGAAGAGTTAACATTCTAGAAATACAGTGGTCTGGGAGGTGGACCACAGCTTTGCATTCCTCATGGCCAGATTGACACACAACATAATGTAGGGCTCTGTTCTGGGGCACTAGAAATGTTGCCTTGGAGTTGATTGTGAGATTGAGGCATAGCAGTACTATATTATGTGATATGTTACAGCATATCTGTGAGTCAACAGAAGTCTGTATGCCAGAAACCAAGGACAAAAAGAGATTGGCAGAACATTTTATCCATTGAGGGGATGAAAAACTGGGAACTTTGGTGTTCTCTTTAGAGAAAGGATTCTTAGCCAATTTTTATGACATGTCCTCTTTCCCAGAATAAAATATGTGAGATTACAGAAAAAAAACTAATAATATTTAAATATGGTTGTCAAAGTGCATTTTTAAAAGTTTGTGGATCACAGGTTAAAGACCCCCAACCTGGAATCAAAATATTAGCGATTTCCATTTTTCCCTTGATGAACACATGCATATATATTAGTGCAATCTCTTTGCTCAGTTTTCAGATTAGTTACCAGAAATGGAATGTGAAACTAATTTAACAGATTGCAAGAAAATGATCAAATTTCAACATAAAATTTCCATGCACTGAATATCTAAAAAATGCAAATGAAGACTATGACATATCAATAAAATTTTCAATCAAATGATTCTATTTAAGATGGTTTCCATGATTTAAGTCATGTTGAAAAATGGTCACTATAATTTAAATGGTATATAAAATAGATTTTGGGTTTTTCATCCATTTGAAGAAATATCTTTTATTCTAATTATTACTGAAATTACTAATAATTGAAATATATTAAAACCCAAAGCAAATGCAGTCTTTTTGGTATGATTGCTGATGACCCCCCCCAGAATCTTTGCTAATAATGAATAAGGAGACAGGATGGAATCAGGATATGGAGTCAGGAAAAGTTGGGTTGAAATTCTGAAGCATTAGACATTTACTATTTATGTAATACTGGACAAAGCAATTACATTTTCTGAACCTGCTTCTTTCTTTATAAAATTGGATTAATAATAGTACTTACTTCCCAGGGTAGTTGTATCAAATAAAATATATGTGAAGTACTCTGAAAAATATAAAACACTATGTAAAGTCAGTTATTCTATTATTATGTTATTTTATAGGTATTCAGATCATCACCCTAATTACCAGACTTCTCTCTTATTTCTTATCCATTAATATAAATTTATTGAATTCAAAGAACACAAAGAATATACAATGGTTTATATTGATTGATGAATTTTTCTTTTCCATCCATCATTTTACTTTTTTCCTACATCTATCCTTGATGAAATTGGGCCAACTGCAGGGCAATTTGGAGGAGACCTTGGAAGAATATTGGACCTGAAGTAAGGAAGACCTGAGTTCAAAACAAGATTCAAATACATGTTAGCTGTGTGATCCTGGCCAAGTCACTTCAGTTTCCTCAAATATAAAATAGGCATAATAATAAATGGACCTGATAGAATGCTGGGACTGGAGTCTGAAACACCTGAGTTCAAATCTGGTCTCAGACACTTACTAGCTGTGTGACCCTTGGCAAGTCACTTAACTTTGTTTGCCTCAGTTTCTTAATCTATAAAGTAAACTGGAGAAGAAAATGACAAATCACCCCAGTATCTTTGCCAAGAAAACCCAAATGGGGTCATGAAGAACTGTACACAACTAAAAAACAACTGAACAACAAAAAATACAGTATGTAATTATATCAATCATATTGCATTGCATTTGAATAAATGAATGAAGGAATGAATAAAAAGCAAATGGATTAAGAAATTTTATGCTAGAACTGCATTATGTTCTCAGGATAAAAATACTCCCTCATCCTCTCAAAAAAGAAGAAAAAAAAGAGAGACATTCCCTACACTCAAGGAGAAAAAAAACTATAGGCAGCTAGAAGCTATGTGGTTAGTATGCTGAGCCTGAGGTCAGGAAGAATTGAGTTAAAAAAAAAGGGGAAGACTTGAGTTCCAATCCTGTCTGAAATGCCTACTAACTGTGTGACCTTGGACAAATCACTTAAACTAGATTTGCCTCAATTTTCTCATCTATAAAATGGAGATAATAATAATAATAATAGCTACTTGCCAAAATTGTTTTGAGTCTCAAGATGATCTTTGTAATGTACTTAGCACAGGAACATATATAGTAGACAATCTATAAATGTTAGCTACTACTATAATTATATTCTTCTTCAGGCCATTCTCTGACCTTTTTCTATCATGCCACAGAACCTCATCACTTTATTGCTAATTTATATTGGAAACACTCTGTGCAAATCTGGTTTCTTTCTCTGATTATCTGATTCCTTCCACAAACTCCATTTGAAGGAGGACATCCAGTCTAGGTATTCCTTCCCCAGACAGTACTCCTGCTTCTCTGAACTTCTTGAAAAGAGGTCATCTCCCTACCTTCATTTTCTTTAATGTGCTATTTCCCCCTCATTAGACTGTAAGTTTCTTGAAGGCAGGGACTATTTTTTTAATTTCTGCTTATATTTGCATTTCAAGCACTTTTCACAGAGGCTGACAAATAGTATTTGAAGTACTTAATATTTATTGATGTAACTTCATGATGATGAGGAGTGTTGGGGCAGGTGGTGCAGTGGATAGGGAAGCAGTCATGGGGTCAGGAAAATCTTAGCTCACATATAATCTCAGACTAGGTAAATAACTTAACCCTGTTTGCCTCAGGTTCCTCATCATAAAATGAGCTGGAGAAGGAAATGGCAAACTTCTTCAGTATCTTTGCTAAGAAAACCCCTAATGGGGTGACAAAAAAAGTGAATAGGACTGAAGAACTACAAGAGTAGTGGCCAGGAGGCATTTTGGTTACAGTTGCAACAAAGATTGTGAATTGAGCCTTAGGGCAGCCTAATCTTCCAAAAGATTAAAACTGAGGAAAACAGAAGTTAGGTGACATGTCCAGGGTCTCACAGCAAGTGTTTGAGGCTGAATCTGGATCTATCTGGACTACAGCTCCATTTGGACCACAGGTCTACTCTATCAATTGAGCCACATAGAGAGAAATACAGCTATTGGAAGCAATGCAGCATTGTACAATTTCCTAGATTCTAAAAAATCTCTCAGATCCCTGAAAAAAATTATATTTCAACCATTCAATCATGTTCATATCATGTTATCCAAATTAACCTTACCCTTAACCAGGGACCACAGAGGGTATTTTTCTTCTACTCTAACCAAAAAAAAGGTTCTCTTTCTTGAAATCTCTTGACATTCAGTTTGTTTTATTTAATTGACAAGTATAAATTGGATTGGAAGACTAGCTTATTTCCTTCAGAACTCACTCAGCATCTGGGTGAATATATATAACAAGGGGGAAAGCTAACTGTTTAACATGTGTGCATTTTCAACCTGTGTAGTAAAAGAGGAATTTCTGAAAAACAATATTGACATTGTCTCATGTTATTATGTACAAAAACTGAACTGTGTGTCCTGCTAATTATCTGATTTCAAGCATCATCAGATAAGGAAGTGCCCAGATCCCCAGGGCACATCTGTAGAACTCATTGAGTGGGAAAGAAATTGACTTAAGAGAAGACCAAACACATATATTCACACAACTATTTTACAATTTTTGTAAACAGTCAGAAATAAAATTTCTGGCATAGAAATTATTAGTCATGAAGGTTTCCAGGGGATGCTTTGCCAACCCTTTTTCCTTAAGTAAATTACTCGGGTTAAATCTCTGCAAACAATTAAAATGATGCCTATTCTCAGTCATATTTTCCCTTTACCAACTCAAAATAGGCCATGTAAATTACCCCCTTTGCAACAGATTACCAAAGTCCCATGATAAGGATGTCTTCCTTGTTGACATTTGGAAAGTGGAATTGGTCATTTTGAAAGAAAAAAAAATTTCAAGAACACTTGAAACACTTTATCCATTATTAAGGAAACAGTTTTTTTTTTTTTTTTTACTTCAAATATCCTCTCCTTTCCTCCCTGCCTCCCTTAGTAGACCACAAATGCTGATAAGATTGTATAATGTGATTAGGGCCTTTGAATCAAAGTAAACATGTCACTCTCTACTAATAGTTTTGTGATGTTTATGCTAAATTTTTTTATATGATTTTCTGTAAAATGTAATGCCTTGGCCTATTTGGAATGATTAAAGGCGTGATGTTAAATTTGAAAAGAACACAGAATCTTAAGAAAAATAAAATATCAGGGATTCTTTGAGTCCTTTCATTGCACAGGGGAAAAAAAGAGAGGAAACGACAACAATCCAAACTGGACTTTATTTGGAAAGCATTCTGGGGTAAATCAAAAAGAAGCCTTTATTGTCTTAGCTATAAAACCTAGGTAATATACTGAGCTCAGGCAGGCTCATTTTCCCCAAGGAAATGGCTGAGTTCCTGGAAGTGTGACATGAAGCAAAGAAGTAGTATCCTGTTTGTACAGAAAGTTTACAAATATTACTTTTGTCACAGTGAGAAAAAAGCACCCATCAGATGAATTCACAATTTTACCTTGTTGTCGAAGACATTTTTGCCCATGGGATACATATTTGAACCATATAGGAGCAGTTATAATTTTTTTTTGACAACAGAGCCTAGGGCATGTTATTTTGCTGAATATGTTGATCAGATCCATCAGGGTTAGCATATAATGGAAATTAGATCTGTCTCAAAAGGCAATTGTGAGCTTATTATCCATTTCACCTTGTGAGTTGAAATTGTATCATTCTCTGGACTTATATCTCTAGTCCCTGTCTCACAGTAGGCACATAATGTATATTTGGTTGATTGATATACAACAAAAATTTATATTAAATTGTACTCATCCTTATCAATTTCTCTAAATGTTTTCATTATTAATCATTCCTCTTTTCAACTGAACCCAAAAAGTTATCAATGTGTATGGATATATTTTGAACATTTGTCAAAATATTTTGAAAACATAATCATATTTTATTCCTTTTATCAGAAATATTTTTATTAATCATGTTAGGAATTTTATTTTTTTTAGTTTAATCCTCTAATTTTTAAGATTTCCTCTTCTGTGGTTATTTTGGGTTTATTTTTTGTTTTTCTCTTAGTTCTAATTTCCACAAGCAGTTCATTATTACTTTGTTTTTCTATTTTGTTTATATATATGTATGTATATATATATATGTATATATATGAGAATATTAGTATTACAGGAGCACAGATAGGCATCCAAATAATTTTATGGTCCAAATAATATCCATAACAATTACAAACACTTGTCTTAAGAATGATACTAAACCTAAACTATGTTAATGACTCTATCACAACATCCCCATCAGTTATATTACACAGATAGAAGAATCAAGTATTCTGATTTACTCAGCTCAGCATAAATTATTAATCCTCTGGCTGGGTAAAAAAGTGATTATTTGAAACACTGCTTTATTTTCTCTCTGTAAAATTGAAACCCTGATTTGATAGAACACGGTTACAGACTAGGAAATTGTGCTAACAATTTCATTATGGAGAAATTCATTTATCTCTCCTCTATTTCACAAATTCATTAAAGGTTCCTCTAAACATTTAACTCTGAGATAGATTTTTCATTTTTAATCATGGAGATATTTTTCATGAAGTAAGTTTGAAGTTTCAAATTTATGACACACATTTAACACACCATCATCCTAATTTTGTCTGCACATGCTTATCATTGTGGGTTCTTAAACATGCCTCCTGATATGAATACCTTGTTTTGAGACAGGCTGTTGTCTAACCATCACTTTTTATGGATGTCTAATGAAAAGCTGGAGTCAGGGAATCTTTAGTTTGTATCAGGTTTTACAATAACATGGAGCCAGAGTACAAACTATCTCAGAGACTAGAGACAGCCCTGATTAATCTGACTGATGACCTTTTGCATTTTGAAAAAAAGGCTAGCCAGTCCTTTTGGTTTATGTTACATTTGTTAGTCACTTCTGACACTAAGTTCCTGATGAATTTTTTATTTATAATATAACTCCTGGCATGGGTTCTTGAAGCTGTTTTTTTATAGTTGCAAGACTTATTTTGAGATACCCTTTGGTGAGATAATCTTAGCCTCAACCCCAGGAGGTAGGTATCACATTTAGCTAGGCAGAACTTGTGTTGCTGGGAAGAAGAGTTAGGGTTTTAACCAATACTCTGATCATAGGTTGTCTTTTTTTTTAATTGAAAATTATGTATATTGCTCATTTGGAAAACATTTGAAAGAATTCTCTAGTTAAGGAATCAATGTATAGAAGTTGTAGAAGCTGACCTAACTTTTTCCATTTTTAGTCATCCAATGAGTATTTATTGTTATTCCCAAGAAGTTTTTCACATTTTTTCTTCTTAAAAATATGTAGACTAAGTTATAACATCAGAAACTATTTGGTTGGTGCTGGGTAAAATGGAGTAAAAATGAGCATAACCAGGAAAACAATTTATTCAATAAAGATCTTGTGAAAAAGGAGCAACTTAGAAATACTTAAGATCTTTTACAAACACAATAACCAACCATGATTTCTAGGTCCCAATGAAGAATGTTAAATAATTCCATATAAAAGATGAGGGGTCAATAAACAGAATGAAACATATATTGACTTTTAAAAACAGGGCTAAGGTAGAAATTTGTTTAACTAATCTATGCATATTTGACACACAAGTACTAATTTATTATTTCTAGTATGAAAAGGAGAAAAAATAAATGTTTATTAACTGGAAATTTTTTTCAGGGAGAAATCAAATGAAAGATCCCAATGGTGCTTTCTTCCAAGGATTACAATGACAAGAATGAAACACTCACTATATTTGAGGAAACTGTAGTCTATTGTGGGAAACAACATTCAGTTTTTTTTTTCAAATAAGACTAATAGAAGTCATTTTATTGGAATTTATGGTTTTGGTGGGGGCTGGAGATGGGAGAGTGGGATGGGTAAGTGGGATAAGGTGTTTCCCTTGCTAAAGGACATGCTCAACCAAAAGCTTTTATTTTGTGTATGTATATCCTTCTCATTATTGTGTGTAGGGCCTCAGTCAAAGAGGAGGAAAGCAGCCCACTCAGAAACCTTTGAAATGAAGACATTTTTACTCTCACCCCTTTCTTCTGAAGCAAAAGCTTGGGACACCATGTGATGCTCCCTTCTGCATTTAGTATAAAGTGAGAACAACCTTCATTCCCTTTTCTCCCCAATAGGTATGATGGCTTCTCACCCTTAGAAGCAAGAGGATGTGCTTTGCTATCTTGGTAAACCTGAGATTGAGTAAGAGCTCATGTCTCTGGATGAGTCTTGCATTTTGTGATTCTATGATCACTGGTGATTGAATACTGATCATGAGCCATAGACTTTCAGAATCTGGGATTTCTTATCCTCCTTACTTAAAACCAAAAGGCCGCAAGACAAATTACTTGTAACTGCTCCCATCTTAAGGAGATGTACATAAGCAGAAGGATGAGTCCAAACCACACCCTGACAACAGCAGATATGGATCTTGAAGAAGCTGTCTGGATAGTTCAAAACTGAAAAGATAAAATACCTATTCAAAAATCACACAAAACATTACATGTTTTTTAATTTTCAACCTCCAAAGAGAATGGGATTTGGATGTTACCTTCTCATGCTTTAATTCTTTGTAGTACTTATTTGAGTCTCATAAAATAAAAGACTTTTGACTGAATAATCTTAGAATGACTAACCTTAAAATTCAAGTCTAATGCCTTCTCAAATTTTAGAGAAGAGGGATGAAGGTGTTGTGAAAAAGGAGCAACTTAGAAATACTTAAGATCTTTAACAAACGCAATAACCAACCATGATTTCAGTGATAGAAGTGAGGGATAAAGATGTTGTTACTTAGTTAAGGTCATATGGCTAGTGCCTCAGAATAGAATTTGAACCTAGGTCTTTTTGATTCCAAATACTAATTCTAATTTCAAATACTAAATTCTAATATTTCTTGTATGGTGGATGTAATAAATGATTGTTCTATATTTTATCTCCTATATTTGATCTCCTTTGTGTATTTAGTGCCTTTCTATAATAGTGCCTATTTTAAATCTCTTTTAGTGAGATCCAAAAGTTCAGCAAGAACTAAGATTTAAGTTATTTTCTCAAGGGCTCTGAGAGTGGAGTATAAAATGTCAGAGACAACAAGAAAAGTACTATTTCTCCACTTGGAAGTCAAACTTCCCCAGGACCAAAATCAATCCTTGCTTTTTAATTGAGATTGAGCCCCTAAGTGAGAGAGGGAACCCTATAATTTTATCCCAGTTTTTTCATTTCATAAGTATATACAACAAATATAAAAAATGAATATAATTTAATTTGGGAAGAGAAGTTGCTAAGGGACTAAGAAAGGGCTAAAATGATTAGGAAAGGCTTCACATAAAATATGGCATTTTTAGTTGAGTGGTAAAGAAACAAGGAAATCACCTAGGAAATCCCATGATGAAGTGAGGAAGGATTGTATTCCAGATATGTGAGACAACCAGTAAAAAGACACAAGTGAAAGATACAATGTCCCTAAGTGACTTATGGAATGAAGGCCAGTTTGGCTGACCCATCAACTGTGTAAAAGGGAATGAAGTAAAATAAGGCTAGAGAGGTAAGTTGGTATCAGATTGCAAAAGGTTTGATATGTGAAACAAAAGGGGTTACATTTTATCCTAGAGCTATAGGAAACCAATGAAATTTTGGGGGTATGCAAATGACATGGTCAGATTTGTGCTTTAGTAGAGCAATTACAATAGCAAGGTGGAAGATAAATTTGAGAGGACAGAGACTAAGGATAGAGGTTAATTAGAAGATTATTTCAATCATCTAGATCAGATATGATAAAGGTTTGAAAAAGGATGGTATACATGTGAGTTGAGAGAAGAGAGGGCACATGAAGGAGCTTCCATGGATAACACTAAGATTGTGAACCTGGGAAACTGCTGCCATCAGTAAAATATGGAACTTTGGAAGATTGAGTTTAAGAGAAAGATAATTAGTTATATTTATAAGATGTTAAATTTGAAATATCTGTGTAACATCCAATTAAGAATGTCCAAAAAATTAAATGAAAAACTAAAAACAAATAAGGGGAGCTAGGTGGCAGAGTAGATAGAGCACTGGCCCTGGAGTCAGGAGGCCTGAGTTCAAATCAGACCTCAGACACTTAATAATTGCCTTGGGCAAATTACTTAATCCCATTGCTTTGCAAAAAACAAAAACAAAAATAAAAAGCAAAGCCAAATATAGCATACATATGCATTAGATTTGTTATATTACCTGTAGGTAATATAGGAAACTAGCATGTATGGACTCCAGATCTATGAAATGAATATATAGTGTATATCATGGCAGAATATATGTATGTGGAGGGAGGTCATCTTTGGTATCTGTATATGCTCCTAACCCTTGGAAGCTGATGAGATCACTGAGTGATAAAGAGAATGTACAAGGCAATATCTTGGAAGACAGACAAAGGTAAGAGGACATGGGGGTGGCAGTGGATATGGATGGAAAAGCAGCAAAAAACGAAGAAGTGGAAGAGAGATGAAGAGATCTGAAATGTAAAACGACTGAAGCAAAAATATTCTAGCAAAACCTGGTAACATTAAAAGAACAAATAAAATTCTACAAGACAATTAATCTTGAATAAAGGATTTGCAAACAAATTAAAAATAATAGAGCTTTCAGATTAAAAAAGGAACCTTAATGTCATGATATAGGAAATAATACAAGAAAGTACTCTAGAATGTCTAGAATGGACATATTATCAAATAAGAAATTCTCCAGATGACATCCATAGGAGGAAAAATAGTACTGAAAACTCTAAGAAAACAGTGGTTAAATTTAATAATTTCTGTAATGATCAATAAAAATGTATAGGCAGAAGACCCTTCAATATAAAGGCAATAAAATTTAAACAATATAAGATTAATCCTCAGCCATGAAAAATTACAGATGAAAATGGAACAATATATTACCCAAATCAAAAGAGCTTAATGAAACACTGATATATGCTAAAAACCTAGTACTAATCATATATATGTATATATATACATATATATGAAATGAGAGTGATGCAAGAAAATCATGAAAAAATGAGTAATAAATGAGTTAATAGCTGGGTAAAGAAGTCAAATAATACTAAAGAAAATAACACCTTAATACCAGACCAGACCAAATGGTTACAAGTCAATAAGAAGAATGCCTTAAAAAGTAGAACTGGCCAAATGGAAAAGGAGAAACAAAATTTCACTGAAGAAAATAATTCTGTAAAAATTGGAATTAGGCAAAGGGAAGCTGATGACATAAGAAATCTAGAAACAATAAAACAAAGCCAAAAGAATTAAAAAAGAAGACAGTGTGAAATATTCCATTGGAAAAACAATTGACCTAGAAAATAGATGCAGAAGAGACAATATTAAAATTATTGGAACTGTCTGAAAGCCAAAAAGAGAGTCTATCCAACTTTTAAGAAATTACCAAGAAAAACTTCCCTGACGTTCTAGAACCAGAGGGTAAAATAACAATTGAAAATATCTGTTGATTACCTCTAGAAAGAGATCCCAAAATCAAAATTCCCAGGAATCTTATAGTCCAGTTTCAGAAATTTCAGGTCAAGGAAAAATATTGCAAACATCTAGAAAGGAACAATTCATATATTATGAAATCATAGTCAGAATTATATGAGAATGGTAACTTCTATATTTATAGGACTTGGAACATGATGTTCTGGAAGGCAAAAGATCTTGGATTACAACCAAGTATCAATACCCAGCAAAAATTGAGCATACACTTTCAGGGGAACAGATTGATATGACATAGAGGACTTTCAAACTTTCTTGATGAAAATATCATAGATGAACAGAAAATTTTATTTTCAAATACAAGAATCAAGTGAAGCATAACAAGATAAATAGGAAAGGAAATCACAAGGAATGTTATAAGATTAAATTGCTTACTTTTAAACATAAGAAGATGATATTGGTAATCTATAAGAAGTTTCTGGTTAGTAGGGCTGTTAGGAGTGTAGATAGATAGATAGATAGATAGATAGATAGATAGATAGATAGACAGATAGACATAAAAGATAGTTAAAGATAGATATAAAATGTCTATATATATATCGATTTATATAAACTTTATAAACTATATAGAATAGAGAGAGAGGGTGCAGAATTGATTGAATATGAAGGGATATAATCTAAAAATAAAATTAGGAGGTGAGAGAAGAATACACTGGAAGAAAGGGAAAAGGAAAGATGGAGTAAATTATTTCACATAAAAGAGGCAAAAAAACCCCTTTTTTCAGTGAATGGGAAGAAGGGGGGAGGTAAGAAGGAGTGAGTGAAGCTTACTCTCATCAAAATTAGCTCAAAGAGGGAATAAATCTTTTGGGTATAGAAATTTATCTTACCCTGTAGGACATTAGACAAGGAAGGGGGCAATGGGGAATGATAGAAGAGAGAAAAGAAAGGATAGAGAATAGTCAGAAGCAAAACATTTTTGATGAGTGGCAGCCTGAAAGGATAGAGAATAAAGTCAAAATGGGAAGGAATAGGATAGAGAAAAATACAGTTAGCAATGCCAACTGTTAAAAAAATACTGAAGAGAAACTATAAGTTTCTCTTATAAAAGCCTTATTTCTCAAACATATAGAGAGCGGAGTCAAATTAATAAAAAATAAGTCATTCCCTAATCAATAAATGATCAAAAGATATTAACTGTTTCCAGATGAAGTTATTAAATGCATCTGTAGCCATATGCAGAAATATTTTCTCTATTGGTTGAAAAAATGTAAATTAAAACAAATCTGAGGTACTACTTCAAGCATAAATTGTACAGAAAAGTGACAAATATTGAAGGGGATCTAGGAAAAATGAGGCATTAAATGCATTGTTGGTGGAGTTGTGAACCAATTCATTCTGTAGAACAATTTGAAACACCGTAAGGGCTAGGAAACCATACATACTTTTTCACCTAGCAATATCACCACTAGGTCTGTGTCCCAAAAGAGATACAAAAACAAAAAAGGAAAAGAACCAATAATTACAAGAATATTTATAGCATTTCTTTTTTATTTGCAAAGAATTAGAAATTGAGGGGATGCCTCTTAATTGAGGAATGGTTGAACAAATTGTGGCATGTGATGTGATATTATTCTGCTATATAAGAAATGATAAGCAGGATGCTCTTAGAAAAACCTGGAAAGACTGATGCAAAGTGAGATGAACTGTCTACAAAGTAACAGCAATATTTTAAGATGATCAGCTATGAATGACTTAGCTGTTCTTAGCAAATCACTTATCCAAGACATCTCTGAGGACTTATGATGAAAGTCGTTATCCATCCTGGAAACAGAACTGATGTTCTCAATGTAAATTGAAGCATATCTTTGTTTTTATAAATTTTCTTTACTTTTCTTGGTTTTTTTTTTGGGGGGGGGTCTATATTTTCTTTCATAACATTTCTATAATGGAAGTGTTTTAGATAACTACCTATATATAACCTATATGGAATTGCTTGTCTTTTCATTTTAGTTTTTGATTTTTTTTTGTTTTGCAAGGCAATGGAGTTCAGTGACTTGCCCAAGGTCACACAGCTAGGTAATTATTAAGTGGCTCAAATAAGAGTTGAACTCAGGTTCTCCTGATTCCAGGGTCAGTGCTCTATCCACTGTGCCACATAACTGCCCCCATTGCTTGCCTTCTCAATGGTGGGGAAAGGAGGAGGGGGGGAAGGGAAAGAATTTGGAACTGAAAGTGATAAAAGCTAATGTTAAAATTGTTTTTGCTTTTATAACAGGGGGGAAATAAAATACTAATTAAATAAGTTTCAAAAAAAGAAAAGAGTGAACAGAATATTCTATTTTAAAATAGTGAAGACAAGAAAAACAAATATTTTATAACTGCTAAGAATAGTTAATTAAAACAGTTGTCCTGTATTTAAAAGCTATAGTTTAGAAAAACAAAAAACTAACCTGTGAGTTTATAAAAAAAAAAAAACAAGGAACAAAGACATTAGCACAAAATTATAAAAAATACAAAGAAATGAAGATCTAAGCAAACTGAAATGAACAGAAGTAATGTTGAAAGACAAAGGCAATAGAATAAATTCCGTGTCTTCTTTGTAAGTGAATCAGCATATTTTTTGAAATAATATATTAAAGTGGGAGGACGTGTAATAGAAATTTTTTGGTGAAAGAAGAAAATCAGTGCTGCACCTCTACCAAGTCCACAGGTGAACATAAAAGGTATGGTGTTTTCTGTAATTTAAACTTACCCCAACAAAAGATGGGGCTAGACTAGAATGTGAGATAGAAAAAAGGAAAACTTGAAACTTGGGGACTGATTGGTTAATCTGACCCTAACAGGGAGGAAGAAACCACATTGGAGTATACTCCCACAGTAG
The DNA here is from genome assembly GCF_037893015.1 of Macrotis lagotis. Taxonomy (NCBI): domain Eukaryota; kingdom Metazoa; phylum Chordata; class Mammalia; order Peramelemorphia; family Peramelidae; genus Macrotis; species Macrotis lagotis. The sequence goes on along the minus strand of NC_133666.1, from coordinate 564,856,520 downwards.
TGCCTCTGATAGAAGGGGATTAGAAGTCTTTTCTTGTTGTTGGTCACTTGTTTCAGCCAGTCCAAATCTTTGTGAACCCACTTGGGGTTTTCTTGGCAGAGATACTGGACTGGTCTGTCTTTTTCTTTTCCATCTCATTTTATAGAAGAGGAAATTGAGGCAAGCAGGGTTAAGTGACTTGATCAAGGTCACATAGCTAGTAAATATCTGAGACCAGATTTTAAATCATGAACATGAATCTTCCTTATTCCAGTCCAGTGTTCTATTCACTATATTACGTAGTTGGTCTATCAGAAATCTATATGTTTAATTAAGGGGAAGTTGGTATATTATGAAGCCACCTTTCCTGAGAACTGAAATGTATGAGAATAGTGGGGGTTATCCAGAACCTTAGTTGAAATTGTAAGGTCTTTGGAATCATGGGGAAAGTATAGAGTATTCATGGTATTTTTTCAATGATGAAGTAATTATTACCATGCAGTTCTATTTCTGTTCAAATTTGCTTATTTCAGACATTGATACTTCTAAGAATTAGACTCTATAGAATATAAAAAATATGATTGAATGAGATTAGAAAAAGCAAGACCATAGAAAGAGGTTGGAAGAAGAAGCTCAAATCTGATAGTTCAAAATATTTAACTCTGAGATGTTCAGAGAAATTTTAGAACTCATTAATCAGAAAATAACATTTCAAAATAAACAGAGAAGAAACAAAATTAATTAAGAATCAATCATGAAGTGGCAGAATATAAAATAAATTCACAATAATAGCATTACTGTATTACAACAATGAAATACTGGAAGTGATTTAAGTAAGTCATGTTCAGAAATGCCTTGTCTGCTTTTGTTTGATCATGCACACTTAGTATGCAGATTCTTGGGGGGATGATAAAAAATTGAGCTTTTAACTCAATAGATCTTTAAACAGAGGTGATTCCCATTCATTTTCTTCATTTCCCTCAGCCACTAGTGTGAATACCTTTTCAGATTCTTGATCAAAGGGTGTAGGTGAAGTTTCTATCTTCCCCCCATCTCAGTGGCATTTAGACTTTAGGTTAAGGGAAAAGAACCAGGTAAAACTTAATTGAACCTAGAGCTCTGGCTGCTTTTTCTCTGTGATTTTATTCCTTAAACATAAATAACCAAACATTGATCTTGAAGATGGACATTTATAAGCTTAAGGGAAACTCCGTGAGCCAAAGTGTGGAGATCCTGGCTCCACTGATCAGAACTTGCCAAGTGATGGGATTTTCTGCATTAGGGAGGATATCACAGACTTGTCTTACTAGAAGACATGGACTTAGAGGGAATTGTTTGGATAGTGCAGAACCGAGGTGAAATTTTTAAATTTCTATTCAACAGTCCTGGATGCTTACTGTTTTTATGATGTTAAGTCTCAACTTCCCAAGAGAGTATGAGTTGTTATTAGTTATTACTTCCAGTTTTGTTTGTTCATTCAGACTTATGGGTTTTGTGTGTGCAAAACATTTTTGCTGTGTATATAAAGTAAATAAATATCTGTCTCATATTTGATACATATTGTACATTAAGAATTTTCCAGGGCAACTAGGTGGCGCAGTGGATAGAGCACCAACCCTGGAGTCAGGAGTACCTGAGTTCAAATCTGGCCTCAGACACTTAATAATTACCTTACTGTGTGGCCTTGGGCAAGTCACTTAACCTCATTGCCTTAGGAAAAAAACACCTAAAAATACAAGAGAATTTTCTTAGTTTTTCCCTTTGGGGTGGCAGGACCCAAATCTAAGTTTTAAATCATTTTGCCTGAGGAACTGGGGGTGGGGTAGGGTGTAAAAGACAAAAAGTATGAAAAAAGGAACTTAACCCTTTTCATAAGAACTCTGTTTTCCCTGTGACTGAACTTAGTCGATCTCTCTCTTTGTCTCTCTCTCTCTCTCTCTCTCTCTCTCTCTCTCTCTGCATATATATATATATATATATATATATACACACACACACACACACACACACACACACACACACACATATATATGTCCAGTAAAAGCCCCTTCAATAGAGAGGAATATATTAAATTATATTAAATTACTCTAACACTCTAGGCTCATTTGTAGTTCTAATTTTAAAAGAATAATAGAAAAGAAAGTCTCATGAAAAAATACAAAAATTTCATATGTTTAGTAGTTAATCTAACAAAACTTACTCCATGCATTTATAGATCCAAGTACAACATGTTCCTTAAAGAAATAAAAAAAAAGCTTAAAATGCCAGAGTCAATACTTATACTGGGTATTACCAGTTTATATGTTGCTGCCTAAATTAATTTATAGATTAATTTTATACCATCATGTTGCAAAAAATATACAAAACCAGACAAAATAACAATAGAATTTAGTTGGAGTAATCAAATATCTAGAATAATAAAGGAAAGAACAGAAAAGTAGGAAAAAATAATATCTCTGTACTACAAACTTTAAAAAGTAATCATTAAAACTGCACCATTTTTATAGTGCAATGGATCTGAAGTCAGCAAGACTCACTTTCTTGAGTTCAAATCTGACCTCAGATTTGAGGTTTGCCTCAGTTTATTCATCTTTTTATAACTTGGAGAAGGAACCAGCAAATCACTTTGTAACTGCCAAGAAAACAATGAATGGGAATCATGAAGAATCAGACACAACTAAAATGACTCAATTACAACAGATAATTAAAAAATCCAAAAGTAGATAAAGCAGACTAAAAAGAAGAATCAGAACCAAATGAATTAAAAGGCCCCATTGATTAATAAACTACAAATCATAAAATACCTAGCAAATAACCATCTATATTGACAGGAATTTCTGGAAACTAAAAAGTTGTCAGATATAGGTTTAGAACTACATCATACAACATGTAACATAGTAGATATAGTGGAGGATATGGAACTTTGAAGATATGAGTCAAATACTAGCTGTGAGACACTGAGCAAGTCTCAGTTTCTCTGGAATTTAGTTTCTACATTTGAAAAATAAGGATGCTGCCTTCAATTATCATTAAAAATCTTTTCCAGACCTAAATCTATGATCCATCTATAACCTGATAATTAAAAATCATACCATAAAAACAATGAAGAAAGTTGGATCAGATATTCAGTTATGACTAGAAATTTAATCTTTTAAAATGCAGATGATTACAAAGAGAAAAGTAATTGAGATTATGTGAAATTAAAAGACCTTTTCACAATATTAATCCAATTAGAATTAAAAAAAAATACATGAGTAGGAACCAAAGATAAATGTTTTAAAAGCAAAAGACATTCCCTAAAAGATAAATGGTTAAAGAATACGAAAAAAAAGTTCTCAGAAAACAAATTGCACACTATTATCAACTATATGAAGGAATTCTCTAAATCAGTAATAAGAGAGATGCAAAACAACTTTCAATTGGCAAAGATAAGAAAATATGTGATGAGTCAGTGAAGGGGAGTACAGAAAGAAGGACACACTAATATACTGTTGATGGAAATATTGATTGGTCATGAAAATCTATTTGGAACTATTTAAAGAAAGTGTTTAGGAAGTCCACACCTTTTGCCTTTCTAAGAATGTACTCCAAGAAAGTAAATGACAAACGGAAAGCCCCATATATCCCCTTTTTAAAAAGTAGCAAAGAACAAATTAGATGCTAATTAATTGGGGAGTGTTTAAACACATTGTTTTATATGAATGCAATTGAATATTATTATGCTGTATGAAAATGAATATAATGAAGGCAGACAAATATATGAATAATTATATTTGAATTGCTGCAGAGTGAAGTAACTAACCTAGTATCTAGAAAATTATAAATGCCTAAGACATCCAAAACAGTTTAAATCAAAGTTTGTGAGATTATAATGATCAATCTTAGTCCCAAAGAAAAGATATGAAAAATAAACTTCTCTTCTGTCCTTTCAAAAGTGAGAGACTTATGGATAGAGAACTACAGATAATGTCAAACTTTCCTGATATCTTGCCTAACACTGTTGAAGTGTCCTATCTTTTTAAAGGAAAATTTGTTGTCATAAGAGATGACTTTCTAGAAGAAATAGAAATTCCCTGTTATATAAAGCAAAACATAGTTAAAAAATTTAATTTGAAACAGATAAAGAGGGATTACCTTTCAAAGATAAATTGCCCTTGATGTTCTCTTGTTTTTGTCTGTGTGTGTGTGTGTGTGTGTGTGTGTGTGTGTGTGTGTGTGTGTGTGTGTGACTGTTATGGGTGTTTCAAGGAGAAGGGCATTATAGAACTCCCAGGTAAAATCCATAAGAACTCAAGGAAAGAAGAAAAAAGTATAGGAAGAATGCATATTATCCAGAGCATGATATGCCATCCGAAGTACAATGAATGCATATATTGATGGATATACTAATAAACTACTGAAGGAACTTTGCATACATATATATATATATATATATACATATATTGTCTATCCAATGTTATATCATACTCAGGCTTCTCTCTTCAGATGTGTGTGTATGTTTATGTATGCATGTATATGTATAAAATGCCCTCAAAAATATATAAATATAGATATATAATGCATGTATACATATTATGTTATTTGATATATGTAATTATTCATAGAAAGTAAGTAAATGTCCATATTCATGCATTTCACATTCTTTTGCTAGGAGAATGCTTCAATGAAGTCAAAAGTAAAAAAATACCATAAATACCATATGTGCTGGCATATGTGTATTTTATGTATGTGTATAATGCCTATATGCATGTTTACATATGCATAGATATGTCTAATTCAAATACACACATACATATATATATGTAAATGTATATATAAACTCACAAATATTCTCAGAAATCTGCTGAATGACTCAAACTTAGTCTTAATGTAAGACCTGTGTGACCTTGGGTATGTCACTTAACCCCATTGCCTTGCAAAAACAAAAAACAAAGACTGACAATGACCTTGTTGACTGTTATGGGAACTTTTTATTTAGTTATGAGTTGAGCCTGATGACCACAGAGGTCTTTCCTAACTCTGAAATTGTGTTATTTTGCTGAGAAATTTCAGCAATCAAAAAAGATTTCTTTCAAATGTGGGCAACTTTGCCAGCCTCTCACCCCTCCCCACAATGCATCTATCTATAAACATTATAATATATTTTATCTCATTAAACATATGTTTCCAGGCAACCCATAAACTATATAGATAATTGAGACAATTATATCACCTAATGGCTTAAAATTTATTACAACAAATTACAAAGGAAAAAGAAAAGAGGTGTAAGTAGGAGTAGGAGGAAGTGGTAGGTAGACGTCAATGATAGTCATTGTGGGCACTGAGAGAGGCCTGAGCTGGGCTTTCTGTTTGACATCCTATGGTACTCATGACCATCTTTGTTATCTTCTATCCCTGCCACAGCTTTGTCCTGTTTAGTTTATCCCTCTTAGATCTGTTCATGACTTGCTTTGACTTTGAACCTCATGCTCCCTCTACTGATGCTTTGACTTTTAACAACGTGCTCCCTCATCAAGTACTATCTTCCCACTTGAGGGCAGGGATTGTCTTCTTTTTCTTCTATTTGTATCCTCATTACCTCAAACAGTTCCCGACATATAAAAGTGCATAATAGATACTTGGTTCCTTTTGTTCCTTCCTACTTTATTCCTCAAAACACAGTATGCCAAATTTGCACCACCTTCTCTGTTTCTATAGAATCACAAACTCTGTCCCTGGTTCTGAGTGGCAACTTCCTTTGAGACTAATTCTTTGAGATAAGAATAACACTCTCATTTGAAGGCTTTAATTGATTTAAGGAAGTGTACAGGAACTTGATTGAGATTGATTGAAAGATCAAGCTGATGTTTACCTAACAAAAGTAATTATAAATAAAAGTTGCTACTATTTTGAATTCTTTAAAGTTGACAAGGCACATTTAAATTATTACATTACAATATCTCTGGGAGGTAGGTGAAATTATTACCCCCATTCATAATGAAGAAACTGAGTCAGACAAGGTAAAGTAACTAGCTAGTAAATTCCTAAGGCTAAATTGGAATTCAGGATCTTCCTTCTTTTCATTGCACCATTAAGTGTAGAGTTCAAAGCTAGCTTTCCTCACTTTTTTCTTCTTTTATTTTTTTTGCTACTCTCAAATTATTTGCTTTAAAGTAAGGTAACAATTTAAATGCCAAAAAGATGCTGATGACTTTTGAAAACAAACTAAAATTTAACACATTGAATGTCCTAAAAGTATATTTCCATCGATCCATCCATCCATCCATCCATCCATCCATCCATCCATCCATCCATCCATCCATTTATTCTTTCACGGGAATAGTGAATTCCCTGAGTTTATTCCAAATATGATCCTATTTTTACATATTTTCCCCCAGGAAAAATCTCAAAAGATATGCTTAAAAGAAAGACATAGATATATATGGAAGTACTTTGATATATTTTATATTATATTTGTTAAGCTTACAGTAATGTAGTAGTAGCAAAATATTAGCAACATCACAGATTATTAAATATTTGAATAAATGTGTACAAATATGTATATTTATTTTTATACAACATAGAATACATATTTTTCATCATCTACTCAAGACCAAAAGATTCCATCCCTTACATCTGCTAGAATAAGACTACATGTATTTTAAAAAAATTAAATTTTAAAATTGTTTGATGTTTTACTTTTCCAAAAACATGTTATGGAAGTTTAATTTAATAATCATCCATATGCCTATGCATAGTTCTAAGTTACAAAATTTTCTTCCATATTCCCTTCCCACTCCCTCTGATCAGTGGCGAACAATCAGATTAATATTGTATGTACACATTTGTGTTAAGCGAATTTATAGGTTAGTCATTTTTGGTATGAGAAATTAGGCTTAAGGGAAAGAAATACATAAGAGATTTTTTAAAAAAGTGAATATAGTGTCAGATTCTGAAGGATTTTTTTGGTTTTGTTTGTTTTGTTTATCTTCCTCTAGATGGGGATAACATTGTTCATAGCCAGTCCAATAGGGTTGTCCTAGCTCTCTGAACTGCTGAGAGGAGCTACATCCATCGAGGTTGAATAAAATATATACATATATATATATATATATATATATATATATATATATATATATATAATTTTTTTATATAATATATGCCTATAAATTAAGGGAAAACTTTGTGGTTAAAGATCATGGCATCTATGTAGGCACTTGACAACAATCTTACAAGGATTTTTTTAAAAAATTAATTTTCATCCAATTCCACAAATGTCATGGATTTGAACACAAAAGTGCAATAGTATCTATTATGATTTAGTACATTGAAAGTATGACTTGGAATCAGTAAAACTTGGATGTGAATACTGTTTCAGATGCTTATTATTTGTATGTCCTTAGTGATTCACTTAACTTGTTTAACCATTGTTTTCTCATCTCTAAAATGGATGTAATATTTGTATTTTTATGCTTATTTATAAACTTATTTTTAAACTTAACTTCAAATGTTGCTCTGAGAAGCACATCCAGTGATACATTGGATAGAGTATATGCCTGGAATCATAAAGACCTGAGTTAAAAGCAGACCTTATAAACACATTAGCTGTGTGACCTGGAGCAAATCACTTAATCTTGGGTTACCTCAGTTTCTTTATCTGTAGAATGAGGTTAATAATAATACCCACCTACCAAGGTGATGAGGATGAAACAAGATATTTATAAAGTATTTTCCAAACTTTAAAAAAATCTTATAATTATTATATTTTAAGTTAATTATATGTTGGATATTATATTATGCCTAATTACATTATTAATTATGCAAGGTACCTTATAGAACTTATATTGCTATATACATGCTTTTATCACTTCCACCACTACTGCTAACACCCTCATCATCATCACCATTATTATCATCATCATTATTATGGTTGTTGTAATTCTTAATCTTGACAATCATAGAGAGATATTTACCTTATTCTATTGAAAAACATTTCTTGTATTTAGAGCTGTTTAGGATCCTGTAAGCAGCAGGATAGGATTTTCTACAAAGCTTCCCACATACTTTCTCATGGTCTAAAGGATATAAAATGATTTTTTTTCACATAGCATGCAGGGAAAATTGGTCTCATTCCTTTATAGTCACACCTAGTCTCTTTTCAGGCTAATAAAAATGCCTTGTTAAGATTCTATGCTCTAAATGGAATTTCAAAACAAGTTCTTAATGTTGGTTTTTGTTACTTTCCATGGGAATTGGTTCATTTCAAAGAAAGGATGGTTTAGGGACCTACATTGTTGAAAACTCAGGAACAGGGAAGGTCTAAGTCTTCTCATTTTGGACTTCACTTACTACTTCCCAACCCACTCTCATTCCACAGGAGATTGTTTCACTGAGTTCTGCCACATGGGGCCTCTGGAATAAGAACTAAAAAACTGTCTTCCTCTCTTCTGTGGATATCTTCCATCAGAGGTTCACAAAAATTTAAAATTGGCCAAGGCCTTAACAGGCATAATTTCCTCCTCTTTGCTACCAAGGATTACTCCTCACTTAAAAACCCCTCTTATATTCCACAGTCTATTTTTAAATGTCCTAAGTGACAGAACTTGCCTTGTTTCCCCTGAGATTATGATATGAGTTCCCATGATGAAGATGCTTTCCCTGAAACTTGCCCTAAATTTCCATTTCCATAAATTGATTTCTTTACTTCTAATTAAATTCATCCCCTGCCCATTCATGTTTATACTTGAAAAATATTTGTAGGCTATTATTGTGTCTTGAGTCACAACTTTGCAAAACTTTCATATTTAATGCTCTTAATTTTTCTTATGAGTCAATCCCTCCATTCTAATAATGAAGTTTGTTGCTGTTCCCTAGCCTCCATCTGGTTCTAGTTGCAAAGTTCTTCCTCACTGATATGTTCTACACCAAGTACCTTATTAGTTAAAATTTAATGAATTGAGAAGGAGATGTGCCTTAGCTTTTGTCAACTTCACTGGTTATTTTAGATATCATTTTGTTTCACATATTAGATTCAATTCATCAAATCCTTGAAGTAGTATGTTTAAATTTCAAACTTTCAAGTTTCTTTCTATGCAAACCAAACCTTTTTCAGTTCTTCTAGCTCTCTATGCCTCTCTGTCATCATCTGTTTCCATCTCTGTCCGCCGTATCTGTCACAATCTCTCTCTCTCTCTCTCTCTCTCTCTCTCACTTTGGTCTCTCCTCACCTCTCCCTCTCTTGTGAGAATAAAAGTTTATTTTCCATTCAGATCACTCCTATATCTTTATTTTAAAAAAATTACAGAAATCTATTTTCCTCCTTCTCATATCTACCACATTGTAAGGAACAGCTTTCCCATATATAATATGTATTTTAAGTCAGATAAATTTCCCCAATGGTTGTACACAAATATGTCTGTATATATGTATATAATTTATGTGTGTAATTTTAATTCAAGATCCAACCCCTTTCTGTAAATAATAATTTCATCATCCGTTTTCTGAATCATGAATGGTCATGGTTTTTATAGCTTTCAAAGTTGTTTATTTTTGGTCTTGTTATTGTACAGTGTTATTTGTTCTGCTCATTTTATTCATCAGTTTATAAAAGTGCTCAAAATTTTTCATTTATAATGTCATTATATTAACCAGTCTTCTAGTTTACTTACTCCACTCTTCCTCAGTTCGCAAATGTCTTTCCATGTCTTTTCAAGATCATCTATTTCCTTAATTCTTAGAAGAAAATAACACTCCATGACATTTATACTTCCATTTAGTCTCAGAGGAAAAAAGTCTTTCAATTTATTTAAAAAGGTATTTTCAAAGCAGTACATTTCAGAAACCCTAAAGTGTTATGGGTAAAAGTCAATGATGAAAATAGTTACTGCTCTCAAGATTATATTCTTCAAGGAAGACATCATTCCTACAGATAGATAAGGATAAAGCATGTTTTAATTTTTTTCTAAGTGCTAGGGATACAAAAACAAGAAAACAAGACAGTGCCTTATTTTAATGAGTTTACATTCTAATAAGGAAAGACAAAACATAGGGAGAACTAGAAGGGGAGGTGCCACAGATAAAAGGAGGGGGTGGGATATGCATGGGAGGATAAAGGAGGGGAATTTATGTGAAGGAGAAAGAGGTTGTATATTGAGAAGGAAGGGGAGGATGAGAAGGAAGGGGAGCATGGCTGGGTCTTCTCTTGATAAAGAGGTTCCAGGTAGAGAATAACTAATCATTTCGTTGAGTTCAGGATATTTATTCCTAAGGTTCAAGATACTTATTCCCAACAGCAGGTATAAAGATGGAGCAGGATGAAGGGTGAACAAGAAATGGAAAGGGAGAGACAATTTAGATCAGTTTACATGGATAAGCAATGATAATGTATGCTCAATACTCAAAATTGTATGTTTTAAACAATTTGGTTGTTTTTGCCAATTTTATTGATTTCAGACCATCCATATCTGCCCATGTCATGTGTCTTTTCAATCGAAATCTCAGGGATGCTAGTGGAGTATGTGAAATTCATGTTACATAATTTAAAAAAATCCCCAATGGATGAATTATCAAAGCATATGAACAAATGGTTAAAAGAAGAACTGCAATATATTAACAACTAAATGAAACAATGCTCCACAAATTAGAATGACCTTGAGGTTTTACCTCATATCCTGAACATTTGCAAAGATGACTAAAAATTCAGTGTTGAAAGGCTATTGAAAAACTCTGATTCACTGTCTGTGGAGCTTTGATTTGGTATAATTGTTTTGGAAAATAATTTGGAATTATGCAAACTGACTTTATTCAAATTAACTAAATTAATTATGCAAATTGACTAAAATACCCATATTCTTTGACTCAGAGATTCTAATTCTAAGTTTCTATTTCATTCTATTAATTCTATTAATTAGAAGAAAGTCCCCAAGTACACCAAAATATTTATAGCAGCACTTTCTGTGCCATAGCAAGGAATTATAAACAAAGTAGATGGCCATTGATTGGAGAGTGGCTAAAGAAAATGTAGTACATGAATGTAATGGAACATTACTGTGCTATAAGAAACAATGAATATTATCAATAGAGACCCATATGGATACTTCAATGAACTATGCAATATGATTGATTCAGCATCAGGAAAATACTTACACAATGACTATTACCCTGTAAATGGAAAAAAATCTCTCCCATAAAAATTAAAAATGAATGTTGCAAATTTTAAAGAATAAATGTGGTTTGCTGTCAGATCTATGGAAAGGGAAGCAGTTTATGACTAAGGAAGAGATGGAGAACATCACTAAAAACAAACTATATGATTTCAATTGCGTTAAATTAAAAAGCTTTTGCACAGATAAAAACCACTGTAACCAAGATCAAAAGAAATGTAGTAAACTGGGAAACAATCTTTACAACTAATGTATCTGACAAAGGACTCATTTCTAAAATATAAGAGAACTGAGGCATATTTAAAAAAAAAACCCCAAGCCATTCCCCAATTGACAAATGGTCAAAGGATATGCAGAGGCAATTTACAAATGAGGAGATCAAAGCAATCCATAGTCATATGAAAAAATCTCTAAATCATTACTTATTATAGAAATGCAAATTAAAGCTTCTCTGAGGTACCACCTCACACCTCTCAGACTGGTCAATATGACCAAAAAGGATAACAATCATGGTTGGAAGGGTTGTGTAAAATCTGGGACACTATTACATTGTTGGTGGAGCTATGAACTCATCCAACTTTCTGGAGAGAAATTTGGAACTATACCCAAAGAGCAACAAAAATGTGCATACCCTTTGATCCAGCAGCACCACTACTAGGTCTATACCCTGAAGAGATGATGAAAAAGGGTAAAAACATCACTTGTACAAAAATATTCATAGCAGCCCTGTTTGTGGGTGATGGTCAACCTTGATGGACTTGCTAATTCCATCAGTGCAACAATCAGGGACAATTTAGGGCTGTCTGTATGGAGAATACCATCTGTATCCAGATAAAGAACCATGGAGTTTGAACAAAGTCCAAGGACTATTTCCTTTAATTTAGGAAAAAAACCCGATATCTTATTGTCTGATCTTGTTATCTCTTATACTCTATGTTTCTTCCTTAAATATATTATTTCTCTCTCATCACACTCAATTTGGATCAATGTATACCATGGAAACAATGTAAAGACTGACAAATTGCTCTCTGTGGGGAGTGGAGGGAGGGAAGTAAGATTAGGGAAAAATTGTAAAACTCAAAATAAATAAAATATTTAATAAAAAAGTCATTAAAAACTTTAAAATTGCAAGACAATAAAGTCACTAGTACAAAAATAAAAAAAATAAATGTGGTTTGAAAGAAGAGAATTCAGAGGAAATTCTCAAACTTTGTAGAAACAGAAAAGTCCATAGGTGTTGCACATTATGTTTTCACATTTTAAAATATATTGATCCTTTATACTGATTTTTATTCTTTTCCTTTATTTTTAATCTATAAAAAAAATTCCCTATAGAGAAAAACCTATGATGACAAAATCAGAAGCTATCAAAGAAAATTTATTTTAAAAAATACAAATGATCTTTGTTGGGGGAGGGAAATTGGCAATTGTTAGGATTGGAAAAAATACCATTTAGCAGATTACATGTGAGCAAAATTTTGATAAGAATTATGAATTCTAGGAGGGAAAGCCTTTGAGGCATGAGGGAGATCCTGTACAAAAGCATGGCCTCTCTTTACCAAGATGGTTTCATTAATGCCCTTAATCCCACGCCTTATAATCCTAGGCCTTGTTCCAGCAATGATTCTCTCTTTTTCTTTCATACATCTTAAGTTTCTCCCTCTTCACTGGCCCAATTCAAGCTGCCTATAAATAAATAACCATTCTGATTCTGAAAACAAAAGTCAAAAAATTTCTTTTCTTCATAACTCCAAACACTACATTTTCAAGCTATCTGATTATCTCTTTTTTCCCGAGCTTTATCAACTTCTAGAGGAAATATATTCTCGTTGTCTCCTCTTCTTCATTATTCACTTATTCCTTATCCCATTGTATTCTAGCTTCTACCCTTCATCATTGTTTTAAAATTATTCTTTCCCATGTCAGTCTCTTAGAGCCAAAGTCAAAGAATTTTTTCTTTTTTGTTCTCATCTTCCATGACCAAATGGTTCCTTAACAGCACTGGATATGTTTAGCTATTCTCATCTCCTGGTATACTTTTCTCTATGGACATTCATTGTTGTCTTTATAACTTTCTGATTACTCATTCTCATTCTCTAGTGTTAAATCCTTGTTGTGGGCCATGATTCTGATGGGATTGGAGAACTAGGAAATAACCCCCCATGCTCTGACAACACTAGTTGGGAATGTTGTGGACAAGGAAGTTGTGGTCCCATCCAATTCTGAAATTCAGTAATTCTATTACATCTCAGTGATCTGAGATAAATCATTTCATCTCTCTAGGCTGAAGTTTTTCAAAAAAGTTCAAAAGCTGGATCTGCTAAACTTTAAAATTCCTTCTTACTATGATCTTGAAATGACACCAAATTCCTACTATTTTTCAAGATCCAGTTGAGATTTCACATCCTTCAGGAAAGTGTCTCTGATTATCCCTTAACAAAGTGGTTTCTATCACTTCAAACTTCTTCCAGGACTTTGTCTGCACCTCTTCTTTGCACTTAGCACTTTCATGTCAATTATCTATGTTTACATGCCTTTGTCCCCATTAGAATGTAAGTGCCTTGAGAGCTAAATCAATGCCATATTTATCTTTGTATCTACAGTACTAACATAGCATTATGCATATAGCAGATACATAATAAATCCTGAATCAAAATAAATTGAATTTCAATGAAGCCAATGTTCTACTTTTAATTTTATAGTTGTTTTATACTAGACTTTGTTATGCTTTGCAGAAAATTCTACTGAATAGAAGTTAATTAACATTGGTTATTTTAATTATATTATTAAAGTCGATGGATTTTTTTCAGATCAATGAAACTATAGAGATGCAGCATGTAGTAGTGGATCAGTAGCTAACTTTAGAACCAGTTCAAGTCATATCTATTCTATACACTGACAGTATGACCTTAGCCAAGTTATTAAATCTCTCAGAGTTCTTAGCAACTCTTTCAATTGCAGTGAAGGTACTGATCTGCATCGATGGAATATAATCACAGGTTAAATCTCCATCTTTTCCCTAAGAAATTCCTAAGCAGAGTTGACTTTAATGTTTGTAGGAATTTTTTCATTTATTATAACAATGAATAAGAATTCCATTTCTCATCCCATCTCCCCCAACTGACCTACTCTTCACAGAATGCTCTCCATTATACACAATATTTGTTAACTTTCACTATACCTCATGTCAAAGGGACTGATTGCCTATTATATGCAGATCCGATCGGGATAAAAGGAAAAGAAAAAATATATAATCCAATAGTTAAGGCAACCCTGGAATCAGACCTGAGTTCATATATTGCCACAGACACTAGCTCTGTGACCTGGACAAGTCACAACTTCAATTGCCTCAAAAAGAAAAGAAAAGAAAAAGAAAAACATATTTCCTGTCTTTAAATGGCTTGTTGCCTACTGGGGGAAGAAGACTATTAAATACACATAAACATATATATATGCATATTTCTTTTTATGATATTCAATGCATCTATTAAGGCCATAGCATAGGGCTGGCACTGTTTCTCAAAGGAAACATGAAATATGTAAGTTTAGAGTAATCACCCTGTATATGGACTATTTATTCCCTAACCTACGGTAGAGATTTCTGATCATCACAAATAAATTGTAATTTGTCTCATACGTAATTATATCATTTTGGTCTTCCCTGTTTTTCAGGAACCTTACATGCTGCTATTAGAGGGTTAGGGTCTAATACATCATTTTGGTGATGTGCAGAACTTCAAGATAAGGAAACAATCTTTACTAATGTAGGTCAGTCAGTAAATGACATTTATTAAACAATTACCAGGAATAGGCAAAGAGATGGAATAATGGATAGCAGTCAGCCCCGAACTCAGGAGGACCTGGGATCAAATCTGGCCCCAGAAATTTAGTAGCTGTGTGAACCCAGGAAAGTCAATTAATCCTATTTGCCTTAGTTCTTCATTTGTAAAATGAGCCAGAGAAGAAAATGGCAAACCACTCTATTATCTTACCAAGAAAAGATCCAAAGAAGTCATAAAGAATTGGACATGACTCAAAATGACTCAACAATGAACCAGGAAGCTCTGGGGGTGGGGGGTGGGGAGGGGTACAAAAGAAACTAAAAGACAGTTTCTTGTTTTAGGGAATTACTATTTCATTGAGGAAGACAACGCAAAAACAGTCATGTACAAACAGGTTATATACAGAATAAATTAGAAATAAATAAATTATGATATCAGAGTTGCCTATAGCAATGAGAGGTTAATTGAATTGTATGAGATTACACAGCAAGTATATATCAGAGGTGGATTTTGAATCCTGGTTGTCCTACTTCTAAGACCTGTTCTATCCAATATGTCAAGTTACCCCTGGAAATGAGAAGCATGGGGTGGCTATGTAAATTCAAAGTGAATTAAAGTAAATGAAGATTAATTAGGGTAGTGGTAAATAATAACAATTTCAAGGAGGAGATCAGGAAAGGCTTTGTGTAGGCAGTGACACCTGAGTTGTGCTTGGAAAGAAGCTAGAGGTTCCAAGATCTCTCTCCTCTCTCTCTCTTCTCTCTCTCTCTCTCTCTCTCTCTCTCTCTCTCTCTCTCTCTCTCTCTCTCTCTCTCTCTCTCTCTCTCTCTCTCCATCTGTCTCTCTCTGTACATCTCTGTCTATCATCTCTCTATGTATCTATCTATATGTATTTATGTATTTATCATTTAATTATCTTTGAACTTTGTATATGTATACACACACACTCATCTTTGGACAACTATCCACATTTATCTATGTACATATTTATCAATCTATTTAATAGATATGTCTATATGTCTATGCAGAAAGATATACATACCTAAAATATAGATATATATTTTTGTGTGTATACACATGCATAGTATAAATTTTTGTGAGTTCCCCAAGTCCTATGGAAGTCTGAGAAAAAAAACTAGAACATGCTGAACAAAAGATTAAAATTAGTTGAAGCACTTTCTATTGAATTTAAGAGAGAGGAGGAGTGACAGAATTGCCCCCCCCATCATCTCATAGACTCACAATATACGTGCATAGGTATATGCATATGCATATGCACGTGTGCCCATTCATCCACACTTATATATGTACACATAATTATTCATGTATATTTACATATACATAACATGTGTATTTGAGACAAAAATGATAAAAGCCATGAAAGAACTACAAAGAAAATGCTATGAAGATTGAGTTTGCCCAGAAGATATGAACAAAGATTTTTGTGTTTACAGCCAGAATAAGAAGTTTGAGCAAAAAGACTAATCTTAACAAAACATTTCTCTACTTGCAAGATTTTAGTCATCCTCCTGGTTTTGCAGGAGGTCCTGGGCTTCTGGACTACATTTATTAATTAAATTAAGCAGCACATATTCTTGAAATCAGACATTTTTTTGCAAAGGAGAGAAATCAAAACAGTTATAAATACTTACAATCACCTTTGCTTCTTAGAAGTTGGCTATTTCTCTAAAGGAGGGTAATCTTTGCCAATGAATTTTGATTTTTGGCTCTATCCAGGAGAGAAGTTGCTTTTCTATTAACAAATATTTTCCCAGTGTTGTCCTAACAGATTTTAACTATATCTTGATCACATGCCAGAGCAAGTATTCTATAAGGAAACTCTTATCTTAAAAAGAGCTTTTATGTGAAGTATGAAAGGACCCAGTGTTCCATTCAAGGATTACTCTTGCCCTCTTCTTGTCTTCCCCAAGAACTTCAAACTAAGCATCTATAACCACAGATACTTCCTTTTCTCAGATAAGGAAATTTAGAAGTCATGAAGATTGTTTGGATAGTCATTAATCTATAATTGGAGGACAGATACTAAATCCCAAAAGAGAAAGTAGTATAGTTACAAGTAAATATGTGATCATTTTTTATTGGTCGTACAGATTTCTCTGGCATTGATGGTGTGGGAGGGACAGAGTAGAGAAACACAAAACCCGATCATTTTAAGCTGTATAGCAATTTTGTTATTGATTTTTCCCTTTCTATTTCCTTGTATCATAATTATATATTATTTAGGAGGTTATTTCTCCTAACTACCTGTATTACATTAAATAAAGGAAAAAATGTGTTTTTTTTTACCATTTCCTTTGACCACTGACAATATGGGAGAGAAAACAAATGACTCCATTCCTTTCCACAGAAAAATGCCATTCATAATTCTACTTGACCCTTATAGCACAAGAGGCATCCTATGCTCAATATAGCACTGACTAAAGGACAGTGAGTCCTGATGTCAGTGATAAGTATTTCTTTCTATTCTTAAGTAAAATATAGTTGAGATTAAGAACCCATTTCTAGTATTGTTGATGAATAATCCCCAAGCAGTATTCTGACCATCTTGCAAATTTAAAGAGATAGGATGATCACATTACCAAAGGCTACCCTATATTTCTATTGTGGAAGAAAAAAATTAAAACTTGGTATATTACAATAGTTCATTTATCAGGTGAAGAACACTGCTTGCATGACTTGATTAAGTTCTAAAACCTCATTCATGAATACTATTAAAAGACAACACCATGAAAATTAATAACTTCAAGACAGAAATGCACTATCTTTTCATGATTAGAAAATAGTATATAAATCACAGTTATTAAAAAGTGAGAGTCTGCTTTAGCATTTACTATACTTGCAATTTGGTGAACTAGATGGCACAGTGGTTTAAAGCACTGGACCTGGTGTCAAGAAAACCTGAGTTCATATCCTAACTCAGACATTTGAATACTTTTATGATTCTGGATGAGTCATTTAACTACTGTCTTCCTCAGTGTCCAAATTTGTAAATTGGTGATAAGAATAGCACCTGCCTCATGAGGATCAATTAACAGTGGTCTGCTAATCTTAAAGTACTATCTAAATTGAAGCTATTGTTACTATTTTTGAGGTAAGTGTTGAATTGTTGAATGAACAGCAGCATCTGGAAAAGAACACAAACATTAGAAGAGATATTACGGATATTTTAATAATTATTTCTTTACTAATCCTCTCAATTAACTTAAGATTTTATATCCACTGAATATTGCTTTTTAAAATGTGGGACATATACTGACTTGAAACCTTTTCTGTCTCCACAGAAGCATAATTAGGAGCTACATTAACAGCACGACCAAGACTTTCACAGTTCATAAAACTCAATGTGGTGAAACAGAACTGGTTCATTATTTATGAGGCAATCAAGCTTTGTTGCTCTCTACTAACATAGAGAAAGAAGGCAATTTACTTTTCTTGGATTGTCTACCATATTTGGAATGCTTTCCCACCTTACCTCCACTTTTTGCAATCCTCCACTTGTTTGTGCCTACTTTTTTACATTGTACCCCCCAAATATCTGTATATATCCCTTGAAGAAAAAAAAATACATAGTTTCCTTTTGTCTTTGTATCCCCATCACTTAATGTTGTGTCTAGTTGGTGCTTGATAAAATCATTTTGAATTAATGGATAGGCTTTGACTTAACTGTTTTCAAAATTAGGCCTAAAACAAAGGCAAATACTATCAACCCTGGGATTCTAGTCAATCAATAATCAGGCATTTATTAATTATGAGCCAGGCTAAGAGCTAAGGATATAATTATATACAATTATATACAATTAAAAAGAATAAAATAACCCATCTTTTTGAAAAACTTGCATTCTTAATAAATAAGATACATCACAATAAGATATAACATGATCCCAATGCTTATCATTTACTTACTCCCAGAGAGCTGTGATTTCATCAAGATTCATAAACCAATACTCTTTTGTCCTATAAGATTCTTATGGCTTCATTAATTAACAGTTGTGGATTGTCCAAGTTTTGAATTGATTATTCTCATTATTAGGGCCCTATGGAGACCTCCTGGTTACAAAATTTGCTTTGGTGCCACTCACATTTTCTGAAACTATCACTATTTTTCACTGTCTTCATCTGTGTTGAATACACATTTATCACTTAACCAAAGGAAGTTAAACATGGCAAATACTCAGGAATGTTTTCACACAGATTGTCATGAAAACAAAACAAAAATAAGCTAGAATTTTGAGGCATAATTCAATTCATTTCAGGCCTATGGCCTAATTTTTATTGGGCACACCCTGAATTATTTTAGATTATGTGTAGGACTGAGTCAGAGTTTATTTTAATAGTTGACGAGTCATTCTCTTTTGCTTAGTTCTCTAAGAACTTTCAACTATTTGAATGCATACTTTTCACCCTGCAGATTAAACATGTTAGTCTGGAATTGGTGTGTATTTCTAATCTAGATGCAATAGGGACTAGTGACTAGCAAACATTTGGGGTTCCTTCTCACTTCTATGCTCTTTGCTGTTAGATTGTTAGAATAGTTTTATAAGATCAAATTCTAGAGCTGAAAGGGGAATGTGAAATAATATGATCTATCATAAGATGAAAATAGGAATGTAAAGTGAGAAAAAGTGGGTTAAAAAAAGAGGAGGGGTCTTCATACTAAAGATAAAGAAACTTATGTCTTAAGAGGTAAAATAATTTGTCACAAAGGTAGTGAGAGAGTTGAGACATGGATCCAGAATCTCTGACTCAAGAGACAGTGTTTTTTTTTTTCCTCTTTGCAATAATGAGTGCCAGGATTCTGCTACTGAAGCGCTGTTGAGTGAGTGTCCTGGCAATGGAGAATGGTCATACTGGCAAAGGAGAGAGAATTTATCTGAGGAAATTCACTGGGGTCTTTTCTGCCTGTTTAGCTAGCTGGAAACAGCCCATAATTCTGCAGTTATTACTTCTTTCAAAATAAGCTCAGAAATGTTTGCTCTTATATAGTAACTTAGGATAGCTATTGGGTTATTCCATTATTCTGGCTAACTTCAACTATAACTAATACTGTAATGATGTCTCAGAAATACCAGTTATTAGTCAGGACATGTGTTTCAAGTGTGAAATGCATGTCTCCTGATGTCATATGGCTTAATTCCAAAATATCAATAAAATAATTGTTCTTTATATTTTTAAAGGCTAAAGGTATTAAAATGTATTTGATAGCAAAGGTTTTCATTATTAAATACATGCCATTTTGTTTCCTCATGTTGTCAATATTGTTTGTAGCAATTAAAGCATTTATGTGTTACATAAAGAAAATAAAAATTTTGAATTAAATTATGAAAGTTCAAACTAACCTCATTCTTCTCATCTATCCCCCTCCTCACCTTTTTAAAATCATTCCTTTACATCCCTATTGTCATTTTTGATAGAATTTTGAAATATATATATTAAATCATACCATTAGGTGTCATTAAAATGAATCTACCTAACAAATATGTAAAGAGACTTGTCTTTAGAACTACTAGAGAAAAGGTAATTAGTTGTTCACTTAATATTTGAACACACAAAGGAGCCGTGATTTGTTAATATAATGTATACTTAGAATCAGAATTCTCTGCACTAATACAGATTGTAGTCCACTTGACTTAACAAATCCTAGAAGTTACCTGTGATACATAGAAGTCAAATTATGTACCAAGAATCACATAGCTAATACATATGTACTCATGCAGTGGAATTTTAGGACCTGGGTTTCAGATTTGAAGCCTAACCTAACACTTTATCCACTATTCCATTCTAGTTCATTCAGTTAATAATGAAAATAAAAGTATATATTATTTATTTGTGTATACATGATGTAGCTTCATTAGAATGAAAGCTTCTTGAGGTCAGGAATGATTTCATTTTTTCTTTGCTAAATTACATTTACTTATCAATTTTCATCAAGTTTTTTATGTTTGCTAATGACTATATATATATGTGTGTGTCTATATATTATCACATACACAAAATACACATATACATATATAATACACATTATACATATATGTATAAACAATCAATATGCTATACATAGAGATTAATACTTGTATAAATATATATGTGCATATGCATATATATGAATAAACTCTTCACAACAAAGGTACATGTTTTCAGTCTTACTTCAAGTAACTGATACTAGATATCCATGAACTGGGGTATGGTACTTACTCCCTGCTATCTAGTCAGACCTACAGTTCAGTCTGACTTTAGTCATTGGGAATCTGCTTATGAAAGGGGATTAAAGATCTTCATTCTCACATTATTTCAATCACTAAGGCCCTAGGATGATTTTATTTGTAGCATAGTATATGGCTCATATGTAGGATTTCTCCTGAAAGGGATAATAAACCATTGCTTAGTGTACAATAGAAATCAGGGATGGGACCATCAATCCATTTCAACACATGAAATAAATTTTAAAAATCAAAGATTCACAGCCTGCATTAGAGGGGATAACAAAGTAGAATTCAGTAACAACTTATAATTACTATTAGATATAATGATTAAATAGTCTGCACTATCCTAACAAATCCCAATGCATTTCTGTTGGCAAAATGGCCAGGTTGTTTGTCATTCTTCCTAAGACTGTTGAGTAGTTATCAGTGCATACCACAATCACCCACAATCGACTTTAAAGGTCATTTCCAAGCAACCAACAATCCTGACCCATTACAAGATGGGTGCTTGTTTACCTAAAGTCAAGCAGAGAATGAATATCAAAGAGTTAGTCCATATTTGGTCTGTTTTACGTAGAGAAGATATATACTTCAAATGGCCATATGCTCAGTTACTTTGAGGCCAGAGTTGGGGCTAA
Source organism: Macrotis lagotis (assembly GCF_037893015.1). Taxonomy (NCBI): domain Eukaryota; kingdom Metazoa; phylum Chordata; class Mammalia; order Peramelemorphia; family Peramelidae; genus Macrotis; species Macrotis lagotis. Next base: position 564,834,759 of record NC_133666.1, on the reverse strand, counting down.
GGCAAACTACTGTTTACCTCACTCCCTCTATGAAGACATTCTAAAATTGGACTGACATCACTGGAAGTCTAAAGGAAAAAGATAGGTTAAGAGGATGCTTATTCCTTCTATATCTTCTAAATCATTAGATCTTCCAGTTTTACAGCCAATAATTTCAAAGCACAAGCTCTTTAAATGAATCATAATCAGAACAAGTTGCAAAAGTTCCTCTGTGATCAATAGGAATTGCAAAAGGCAACTCTGAGCATACTCCTTGGGAGATCCCTCAAGGCTGACTGTAACTTGCTATGCAAATGATATTTTTCTCCATTTTCTTTCAGAAGACAAAAGATTCAGAGAGTTTAAGGGTCTTGCTTAAAGTCACAAGATGGTGCTTGTCCTCTATTCTTGAAAAAGACGATGACATCAGAGGGGGTGAGACTATGCTGAGTGCTTGATTTGGATTTGAGTGAGTGGCTGCAGTGCTAAGTCACCAGCCTCACTTTCTCCACCAGAGTCATCTGGGTCCAGTGGCCAGATATGAATCATGATGACTGGAGATGGCCCTGGATGTGAGGCAATCAGGGTTAAGTGACTTGCTGAAGATCACAAAGCTAGGAAGTATGAAATGTCTGAGGCTGGATTTGTCTTCCTGATTAAAAAGCCAGTGGCTCTATCAACTGTGCCACCTAGTTGCCCCTACAATCACATAACTGAAAAGTATCAGAAGCAATATGCAAACCCAAACATTTTCTGACATTAAGTCTAGTATTTTCCCTAAATCACATTTATTGAAGCTTTTTAATTTTGATTTTGCAATCTCAGAAATCATTAAGAGTATTTACAGCTTATATACCCATATGAAAATTTAGAGGTGAGATATTTTCAAATGTCTTTTCCTACCTCATATTCATCAATGATTTATTTGAAAAGATTTCACATTATTTTTGAGGACTGTTTCAATAAAATATAAATTTATTGAAAGAGGTAAATCTCCTTGGCAAAGGTATAAAAGGGTAATGTAAATTCTGTAATCTAAACCCAGTGAATTTAATTTATTTTAAAGATCAAGGTTTTGATTAGCCTATTTATCATATGCTCATGACTTTTTTTATTTGTACATAGCACTTTCCCCGCCTAGCTAAGACTAGAAATGGAAATGGCAAAAATACCGTGAGAAAAACTGTTTTCTTGTGGTATTTCCAGCTCAGTGCAAGTTGAGTATACTGGAAATCACGGGAGACAGTCTTTTCCCAGGGGCCTCCAAGTCTAACACTGCAAATTCAAGAGGTTAGTTTATTTAAAGAAATCTTTTAAGGCTCATCTATCACTGGTCTCAAGACCCCAAAGAAATCCCCTAACAGTCCAAGCAATTACAAGCACATTCTGGCAGTCATCTCCTCTATATAGAATTATTGTCCAAGTGTTCAGTTTTCTCTTTCAGCAAATGTGTAATGTACTCTTTGTAATCATTAAAAGTTTGCTTTCCAAGCAAATATGCTCTTTTTATGACTTAGATACAAGTTTGAGTTACCTCCTGGTAATAAGATGGATATCTTGTCCTTTTACTAGTTCATAGAAGTAGTAGAATTGGGGAGAGGTACATTGAGAGCAAGTGTTCTCTTGCACTTTTTAGAAGGAAAAGGACAATCCCAGTTTCTATTCTGACAATCTAGTGGGGGAAAGAATTTCATAAAACTTCAAAAAAAACTATGTGTAACTTCATATAAACTATACATACTAATTAAATATATAGATATACATTTATATTTATGTACAATTAAATTATATGCTGTATATGCAATATATTTTATGTATATACATTCATATATATATGTATATACATATACATATATATATATATACATATATATGTGTGTGTGTGTGTGTGTGATTAGGGATAACATCAGATTATCAGATCCAGGAGAATTGGGAAAAACTTCTTATCCAAAACAAGATTTTAAGGAATACAAAGATGCCAAGATGTAGAGACGAGAATGGAGAAAACTCTAGCCTTGGGGCAAAACCAGTGAAAAGTGATATAGTATGTAGTATTGGGGTTGGAGTAAGGAAGTTTGTTGTTCAGTCATTTCAGTTGTGTCTGAGCCTGTGACTTCATTTGGGGATTACTTGTTCATTTTACAGATGGGAAAACTGAGGCAATCAACACCAAATACCTAAAAGACTTTATTATTATATGTCTGCAAGTCATGGCTTCTAAAGATAGTGTTTTGATAAGGATCTTTTGTTGTAGAGATATTCTGCCATAGCGGAAAGAGTGCTGGGTTGGAAAACTAGCTTGTTTCTCTGAAAAAGTCATTTAATCTCTCTAAGCATTATTTTTCTGAATTCTATTGGATTATATTTTCTCAAATATAAAATGAGAATAATAATAACATATATAGGCATACATATTTGTATTTCTATATGTTATATATCTAATATATTTCAGTATTAAATGATATAGTGACTACTTCGAATAGAAAAGATGTCTACCTGAGGCATTTCTTGATCCCTCCTTCAGTTCTTAGGATTTCTTCCCACAAATTTCCTTGTATTTTATTTTATACAAATTTTGGATATAATTTAACTTTCATATTTTGTCTCATAATAGAATGCAACTTCATTGAAAGAACAAATTGAGCCTCCTCCCCACCCCAGCCCCGAATACTGTCAAACATTAGGTATTAAAGGACTATTTAGTTTTTGGTGGCATACTTAAAATGAAATATTCTTGGTTTTTTGAGAAAAAAAATTGAAAAAAAAATCCCTGGAGTAGTTTACAAATGGATACATGTGTAAATATGAACACAAGAAAAGAAATGGATTATGTAATAAACACATAAATTTATACTTCTGTTCATATATCAGGTGTAATTATAGATATATTTATTCACAGTTCAAAATTGAAGATTTTAAAAGTATAATGTAAAATTAGTGTTAAAGACATTTTTAGAATCTGCTGCTATTTACCCATTGCCTTGAAAAAAAAAATAAGAAGCAGAATCTTCTGCTATTTGAAAGAACTTTCTTAGCAGTTGACTTATCACAAAAAGGTGTTACAAGATGATAATTTTCTCTGAACAGAGAAATAACACTAGACTTTCCAGATGAAAAAAAAGTGTTTATGAAAAATCTCAGTGTTTAAGCAGAAATTTGAGTGCCTCAATGGCTGTTAAGAATTATATCTTACTTTAAAGAGACAGCATAAATCAATGAATAAGTTCTTTATTTTCTCTATTTTAATGAATTGATCTTTTTGAATTTTTTTAATTGAAAGGCAAACAAGTTTTCAATTTGCTATCAAAAATTTGTAGTTACAGTTAAAAGCAGTATCATCCTTAGGAAACTTCCCTTTCTTTATAAAAAATGTTTAATTGAAGCTTGATGCTTTTTTAAACTTCTTTATTACTTCCCTACAATAAAACCTTCCCTTGTGACAAAGTATTACAATTAAACAAAAATAAATCTACAAATTGTGCCTGTCTGACACCATACGCACCATTATAAATCCATAGACCATCATTTTCTTTTCCTATGAGGAAGAACATATTATTTCTCTGGGGACATGATTGCTTATAGTATTATTCTGAATTTTGATGTATGTTAGTGTTGTATCCTTTACATTTTGAGGTAATTTTATATTTTGTTCTCTTCAAAACTTTTTATTCCATGTTTTGATATTAATGGGAGTCCTGGGACACATAGAGATTGGGAATGTTATGGCCTTGGCTATAGGATGAAGTTAGATTCATCATAAATGTAAATAATCTTTGGAGGCTGCATTCAGTATGCTGTCTATGAGTATTATAAAGCATCCTAAAATATGAATAAATACCAGTGCCAAACCCATAGGTATACAGTTTACAAGTGAGGATTGATTCAGACTCCCTTAAATGTGATATAAAACTCCATGGCTGTGTGAAAAATTATGGATAGGTCTTCCCAAACAATATTCTCCATTAGTCCTAATTGCCAAGAATAAAAATCCATTGTCAATTTTTTAATCTTATTTTTCCTGCTCTAGTTCAGTCAGTGAACTCAATATACCCCATGATCTTCTCCTCTGTAAATAAAGAAGACTTTATTATCAAAGGGAACATCATACCAAGAGAGGGAGGAAAATATTCCTTCCATTTGATGTTTTAAACGGAAATCATTATGCATAGCATGGAAGTCCATCTGTAGTGGATTAGCAATTGTGATGAGGTAGATAAAGGCAATAAGTTTTGCCACTATAGACATTTCATGAAGTTTCCCTATCTTTTGTCTACTAACATTCTATTTATTGTTTGTATACTTTTGCCTTCCATGTGAAAGCATGAGTAAAAAACAAGAACAAAAACAAACAAAAAAACTTAAAACATCTTCTTTTAGGAATTTTGATTGGTTGCAAATTCAAAAGATGTCAACAGTGAATTAGCAGCTTATAAATCTAATGGGACTTTAGACTTCATTCAGAAAAAAGAAGACCTGTAATTATGCCCTGGTCACAATTGTCAGAAATCTATCCACTTAAACTATTCTTGACCATGCCATAATTTCAATATATACCAAGTTACTTTGAAATAGTCTCTTAGGTCCCTTCCAAATCCATGACTGAGTCATGTGTCTAAACTGAGAAGGTATTCATGACTGAAAAGATTGGATTCAAAGCTCACTCAATCCCAAAGCAAAGGGACAATGTCACTAATACGAACTAATCCTCATTCAAGGGCTCTCTACTGAATTAAGTGACTTGACATAACTGTCATCATTGCCTTCTTCATCATCATTGTTATTAACAGATTAGGACTCCTTTAATTCAAATTAACTTTACTTAGGAAATGGGAAGACACTTTCCTAAAGGTGATTATAGAAGTTATAATTCAGAAGTTATGGTGATGTTTTCAATTTTCTTGTCGTCTTCCTAGTAAGGAAATTGAGAAACCTGATGTGTGACCTGATTTAACAAAATGCAATGGCCGGAGCTCAGTTTTGGATTTTATGCCTTTCTTTTAACTCAATTTCTTTTGCAATTGACACCCCTCCATGTGGTTATGAGTTCTTTAGTTCTTGAATGGTTATATGTAAGGGACAGGCATCACTGAAACAGGACAAACATGAATTTATTCCAGGATGCCAACATTTATAAGGATCTGTTTATTCCTCTCTTCCTCCTCAAAATAATTTCTATACCTGTGCTTCACTGCTTGTCTTTCTTGGGTCCCCATTATTGGGTAGTATAACATTTGGCTATTTCTCCTAGGGTCTATTGCAATGGTGCCATTCACCCGGAACTCTCCAAAGAACAAACCCTACTCTCTGAGGATGATAGTGGCTCTCCATAATTATGCCTATAATCAAAGTTCCCTCTGCCCTACTTCCATCCCTCTATATCAGACTATCTAATAAACCTCATCAACTACCTCAATTCTTTGAGGAGCCCCAAATGAAATAATTCTTCATTATATTATTAATGGGAAACCCCCATTATATTTGATTACCTATAACTCTTTTCAGGAATGCTCATGCGTTTTTCTTTAGGGCTACAAAAAGAATTTCATTGTGAATTTATAAAGGTTATTATGATAGATTAGTGCAACAGATATTTCTTCCCAAATTCATTATTTCTTTTTTATTTTCTCCTTTACTTTCCCTTTAAATTATTCGTTTATTTGGTATGATTCAGCAAATCAAATGTCCTCTTGTCCTTTGTCAAAAAGATTCCCAGAAAAGGGAAGTGAGCTAACATTCTTCCTTTCTGGCAATGAAAATAGCCAGTATTTATACTAGGACATCTACAAAATTATTTTCATATCTGGGTGCCATGTTTTAGGAAGGAGACTGAAAAACAGAGAGCATCTCTAGGATAGTCTTGAAAACATTTTAGACAAGAAAGAATCAATTAGGGGCAGCTAGGTGGCATAGTGGATAAAGCACCAGCCCTGGAGTCAGGAGTACCTGGATTCAAATCCGGTCTCAGACACTTAATAATTACGTAGCTGTGTGGCCTTGGGCAAGCCACTTAACCCCGTTTGCCTTGCAAAACCCTAAAAAAAGAATCAATTAAAAAATTAGAAATGTTTTATTTTGGAGACAGACATGGAAGACATGATTACTATTTTTCAAATACTGAAAGATAGGTGGAAGAAGGAATGACAACAGCAGGAAGAAAAATTGGGTCTAATGGAGAGATTAAGAATCATAAAGTTTCTGATTTAAGATTAAGAAATCCTAATTTATAAAGGTTTCCTCTTCTCCTGAAATGGAAATGTCTTCCTTATGAAGATAGCAATCTTCCTTTAACTAGTTCAATAAAGGCTAAATGGGCTGGGCATATTTTTTTAATTAAAGATATTATTTGAGTTTTACAATTGTCCCCCCAATCTTACTTCCCTCCCCACCCCAGGAAAAGCAATCTGTCAGTCTTTACTTTGTTTCCATGTTGTACATTGATCCAAATTGAGTGTGATGAGAGAGAAATCATATTCTTAAGGAAGAAACAAAAAGTTTAAGAGATAAAAAGATCAGACAATAAGATATCTGTTTTTTTTCCCTAAATTAAAGGGAATAGTCCTTGAACTTTATTCAAACTCCACAGCTCTTTATCTGGATACAGATGGCACTCTCCTTCATTTGCAGACAGCCCAAAATTGTTCCTGACTGTTGCACTGATGAAATGAGCGACTCCTTCAAGGTTGAACATCAACCCCATGTTGCTGTTAGGGTGTACAGTATTTTTCTGGTTCTGTTCATCTCACTTAGCATCAGTTCATGCAAATCCCTCCAGGCTTCCCTAAAATCCTGTCCCTCCTGGTTTCTAATAGGACAATAGCATTCCATGACATACATATACCACAGTTTGCTAAGCCATTCCACAATTGAAGGACATTTACTTGATTTCTGGTTCTTTGCCACCACAAACAGGGCTGCTATGTATATTTTTGTACAGTGATGTTTTTACCCTTTTTCATCATCTCTTCAGGGTATAGACCCAGTAGTGGTATTGCTGGGTCAAAGGGTATGCACATTTATGTTGCCCTTTGGGTGTAGTTCCAAATTTCTCTCCAGAAAGTTTGGATGAGTTCACAGCTCCACCAACAGTGTAATAGTGTCCCAGATTTCCCACAACCCTTCCAACAATGGTCATTATCCTTTCTGGTCATATTGGCCAGTCTGAGAGGTGTGAGTTAGTACTTCAGAGGAGCTTTAATTTGCATTTCTCTAATAATTAATGATTTAGAGCAATTTTTCTTATGGCTATGGATTGCTTTCATCTCCTCATCTGTAAATTGCATTTGCATATCCTTTGACCATTTGTCAATTGGGGAATGGCTTTTTGTTTTTAAAATATGACTCAGTTCTCTGTATATTTTAGAAATGAACCCTTTGTCAGAATCATTAGTTGTAAAGATTGTTTCCCAATTTACTACATATCTTTTGATCTTGGTTATAGTGGTTTTATCTGTGCAAAAGCTTTTTAATTTAATATAATCGAAATCATCTAGTTGTTTTTTGTTGATGGTCTCCAACTCTTTCTTAGTCATAAACTGTTTCCCTTTCCATAGATCTTACAGGTAAACTAGTCCTTGATCTTCTAATTTGCTTATAGTATTGTTTTTTATGTCTAAATCCTGTAATAATTTGGATCTTATCTTGATAAAGGGTGTTAGGTGTTGGTCTAATCTAAGTTTCCTCCATACCAACTTCCAATTTTCCCGGACTGGGCATATTGGTAGAGAATTAAACCAGGTCACATTTTAGTTCTCTTCTATCCCTGAGATTCTACTTTTAGTCATTCTTACCATATCTCACTCAGCAGATGACTCTGTAGAAGTTTGTTGCTGGTTGTAGAGTTATTGCACATGTGAACAGCAGACTAATTTCTCTTGGAAAGAACTGTGTCATCTCTGATTGAAGCTTTTCAGCTTGGTTTTTCTCTATCGCTATTATGTCCCAAGTGTTCTTTCACCATTTCTTCCCTGTTTGTGGTCCCATGATTTGAACCTGTTTACTTATATGTCCTATTGTAATTCATTCTTTTTTTATTTTTTTAAATTTTTTTCATCCATATGCACATGTATATTTTTAAGTTGCAAAATTTCCTTCCATCCTTCCTTCCCAGCCCCTCTCTCCTCAGTGGCAAATAGTCAGGTTAGCATTGTACATACATATTTTTGATAAACATGTTTACATATTAGTCATTAGGTTTAAGGGAAAGAAGTACATAAGAGATAATTTTTATAAAGTGTTCATCAGATTCTGAAGGGCTGTTTTAATTTTTTGCAATTCATTCTTTATCAGTGATGCCCTAAGGATCTCTTCTTTTGATGATTGGTCTTGTCATATATTATTAATTATGACTCCATGGTGAAACTGATAAATCAAATAAAAGCAAAGAAAAAACAAAACTGTTTTCTAAAGTGTAAGTGGGACAACCTCAGTAGTCTCTCCACTTCACTAAACAAAGAAGCTCAGGAAAGCTCAAATCACAAAATTTATCCTATCAAAGTAAGATCAGCCCTAATGACCAAAAACCCTTTTCCCATCAGCTGGGAATTTGATGCCAACTTCCTCCTCACTACTAGTAAAAACTAGCCCCAGTCCCCAAGTCCATACTCTGCATTCCCTTCCACCAATGCCTGGTACTGTTGGGCCCCCAAATTCTAAAAATTTACGAGCCTTTACTAGTTTGGAGACCCCATTTTCATCCTGTACTATGGAGATTGATATTCAGCTGCCCTTTGTATTGTAAGTTTGTGGTTTCAATAACTTTGTTCAGTGTTTCCTTGTACTAGATAGACATGAGTCTAACTTTATTAAACCTGTATCAAGACAATAAGGAGATAGTGTGATGTAGAAGACCTTGGATAAGGAACATCTCTGGGTGTCAGTTTCCTTAAGTACAAAATTAGGGAGTTCAGATCTGAGATCCTTTCCAGGTGTAAATTTTGATCTTGAGTTCTTGCCTGACCCGCTAGCTAAATTCTTGATTTTTCTTTTTTTCAGGAAAAACAGGCATTAATTCTCCTAGATTGGAATAGAAATTATATTTCATAAATTCAGATAGAATAAAGGACAAATTAAATTGTTATTAACAAAACTATTTTGAAAGTGTTCCTACATTGGGTTACTAAATTATCCTGGCTGTTCCTTGCTCATCTCCCCATCAACTCTTTTTTTTCCTTTCATGAAAATTGGTGGTGGTGGTGATTTTGTGTGTGTGTGTGTGTGTGTGTGTGTGTGTGTGTGTGTAAAAACATATAGAGATATATCTTTATAAAGATATCTATCCAAATAAATATCTATAGATATATCTATATATGTAGATATATCATATGTAAATATATATATATATATGTGTGTATATATGTATGGATACATATTTGTGTCTATATATATATATATAAATAGACATACATATATATGTATATATAAATTTTCCTTTTGGTTATATCCAAACCCAATAAAATCCAAATCCAAATGGTTACATCCAAATCCATAAAACTTATTAATTCTCTTAATTTGAATGTGTCTTTTTTTTGAGGACACTGTTTATCTTGAGTGCATTTCTTTTAAGGAAATTTACTTTGCAGAGGTAGCTTACAGTCCTTTGGACTTGGATAGATCTTATTCTGTTCAGACTAAAGGAAATCTGCTTGTTTTGCTTGGTTTCAACTCACTAGTAAACTGAGGGTCTGTGATGATTAACCACTTATCTTCCCCATGCTGATTGTTGATTGGTTTGAGTAATTAAAAGCAGATGGCAGGAGCTGGAGAAAAATATGTAGCGGCTGATTAGTGGAAATAAACGAATTCTGAACAAGATATTTAACTTCCAGATAATAAGCAGGGTCAAACACAGTTTATATTCTACTGTGTCCTTTTCAAGAAAAGTGGTCTGGTTCCAAACACGACATTTGATAATCTATCAAGGAAGAGACAATTGTTCTTCAAATTATTTTTCTGTCCTGCCCTTTTGCTACATATTCAACAGTATTACATGCTGTACATACTGATAATATGGTTTCCTCAGAACTTGGAAATGTGGGTTCCTCAAGGGCCCAAGCAGCAAACCCTTCTATGTGCCGATCACAATCTTGTGCTTTACAAATATTATTTCATTTGATCCTCATAACAACCCAGTAAAGTAAATATGATTATTATCCCCATTTTTCAGTTGAGGAAAGTGAGACAGAAATTTTGGTAAGGTTCACATAGCTAATAAATTTCTAAGATTGGATTTAAAGCCTTTCTGACTGGTATACCTACAGAGCTTTGAGTATCCCCTGTCTGTCTTATGGTTTAAGAGTATGGATTAAATTTTTTAAATGTATTGATTCTTTTGATTTTTGCATCATAATCATTTCTGAATCATCCCTTCTCCCCCAAAGCAATGAACCCAGCAAAAAAGTAAGGTAATGGTCCCTCTCTACTCTTTCTTGCTTAAATCACACTGAACTATTTTACATAATTTAGGAAAGACATTGGAATATGAAGAATCTTCAGATATTTGCAGACAGGATGGTCAATACTTCTGAGGATTGATTGAATGACTTGGGGTGTTTTGGCTTGCAGATGAAAAGACTAAGAGGAGGCAGATGGCAGAATAGCTATTTTAAAGTATCCAAATAACTTTCTTGCAGAAAAGAGATTTTCAAAAGGTTCAAAAGGAAGTCCAGACAAGGGATGTAAATTTAGATTGATGATGTTCTTTAGGAGATAGTGAGTGCTCCCTCATTTTGTGTGTGTGTGTGTGTGTGTGTGTGTGTGTGTGTGTATTGTTCTTAAGCAGAATGCAACTGACAACATTTTTCTTATTTATTTTATTTTTAAATTGTGAAATAAAACATTTCCAAAAATGATATAATAAAATGATGATTGCACAAAAATCCTCAAATATATTATGTATAGCTCACTATTCCTTTTAAATATATAATAAAACTGTCATGTAAATTTTTTCTTCCCAATTTGTTTTGTACATTATCAAATACTCTTTTTTAGTGAATGAGTCACAGTAGCTAGCTACTCAGCCTCTTTCTGACATTAAAATTCTGTGATTCTGTGATACTCAGGGTTTATGATAATACTCAGAATCATAGTGTCTCTTCAGTTCATAATAAAATGTAATTATGCTGGATATTGTTCTCTTGGTTATGCTTACTTCATTATGTATCAGTTGATATAAATCCTTCCATATTTCTATCAAATCTGTCTGATCTGTGATTTCATCATATTGGGAAATTCCAGTAAGGAAATTCCCTCTATGGATGGAGAGCTAAACTTGCTCTGCCACCTATAATCTTAGAGAGTTGCCAGAGGCACTTGAGGAGGTGAGTGACTTGACCAGGGACAGTCAGTAAAGGAAATGAATCCAAATTCCTCATGCAGACACCAGATCTTATGTACTTTAATCACAGCTGTCTCATTTATTACTGTGTAATAAATGGCACAGTTGATTCAGTCATTTCTCAATCAACAAACATTCACTTTCTAGATCTTTGCTAGTTTACCTTGGCCTGGAGATAACTTTGGAAATAGGGAAGGGTAGTTTATATATCTTTTCTGACCTTTTTTCTTTTTACTTCATCTGGCAGCTAAAATTCAAGTTGATGAAATGAAACAAAACACCAATTACCCAGTAAAGTCAGTTTATCAGTTTTCTAATATACTTCATCCTGCTGCTGAAGCCCAAGTCTTCCTCATGCTAAATAAAGTCATCCAACAAGTCAGATGTGTTTTCAAACTGTTTATGGGCCCTCTTACCCTCTGGCTCCTAAAATTAAGATTGTAATCCTCACTGCATCTCTGGAATTGTGAAAACAACCTGAAAAAAGGGAAAACAAACAAAAGAAGCTGCCCCTTTAATTTCAATAAAACATTCTTAGGAATTATATGGCCATAAAGGTTGACGGATCCGGCCCTAAATGTAAACTCACTGAAGCATTGAAAATTCATGTCCCATGAATAAAAGTTCCTGACAAAACAGGGTGAATTTCATGGCTTGTTTAAGCATCAGCTGGAAAATGTCTGGTGAAGGGGAAAAAGTCAGATAACCACAGAGCACATTTTCCACTCATACTCCTATCCCCAATCCCCACCCTATGCTATCCACTCTGGAACCATCTTTTATCCAATGGACTTAGGTATTTTTCTAAGTTTTCTCTATATTTCATTTTTCCCTTAGTTTATATTTTTTATATTTTCATATATTTTCATATTTTATATTTATTTCATATGTTTTTTTATTTATTTCATATATTTTTATATTTTATATTTATATTTAAAAATTATATTAAGAATTTTCAGTATGGAAATTTTTTCTGATGAAGACTGGTGACTGCATCACTTTTCTGTACCATAAAGTCTTGAAGATCACCTGAGGACAATGAAATGTCAGGTCCAGAGGAAGAACTCGAATCCTTTTTCTGGACTCCAAGACCACCTCCTGTCTATGGGTGATTGAAGCTTCATTAGTCATTGGTTGAGTTTAGAAAGGTTGTTCACTCAAATAGTACTTGATATGTTCCATTAGTAAGATTTCCTTTCACCTATTTCTGTGTTTTCTTGAATTCTTTTTTTCCATATTGAACTTTAATGGAATTGGTGATATTTTCCCAAGAGATTTGATACTTTCTGCTCTGAGTTTATGCTTCTATTCTTCAGCTGTATGAGGACTTTGACCCATTACAACTATTACTCTTTTAGGAAATTCTAGCTATTCTGTTATTTTTAGGAAGCATTCTGTCCTCCCAATCATTTCTTCTTGTACTCTTGTTCAAGAGGAAACTATAGATTCTGAGTTGGAAGAGACATCCTTCCTGGTATTGCTATATCTTTCCACTCTTTCAATATATCCACCTTATCCTTACACATCATAAGATAGTTCTACACATAATTTCTTCCTCCCCACTCAAACTTCAAATCTCAGTTTCCTTCTATTTTTTTATTATTTTTTTTTACTTTTTCTAACATTATGATTCAGTAAATAACTAAGTCCTCAATTATAATCTGGCTCTACTACTTATGATGTTAGTATCTTTGAGTAAGTCACATCTTCTCTGCAACTCTGTTTCCTCAATTGTAAAATTAGGAAATTAGACTATGCGATATATGTCCCTTTCCATAGCTAAATTGATCAGAGGCAACTTTATGACGAGTACTAGACTAGACCTGGATTCAAATCTTCATCAAATATATAATAATAAATCACTTAACCTATCTGCTTCAGTTTCCTCAACTGCAACATAGGAATAAGTAAAGGACCTGGGTTGTTTTGAGAACAATGAGTAAATATTTGTAAAGCATTTTGCAAACCTTAAGTGCTATATAAATAATTATGATGTTGATTATGATTTTCAATTTCAATATCATCCTATGGATATGCTATTAATCTTCCTGGTAAGAAGAGATCAATAATAGTTCTTTACCTCCGGGGAATGACTTTTTTCTCTTCTTTTCAGTGTCAAGGACCTATTTAGTGGGGTAAATGGGGTGTTCAGGGAGGACTAGCACCTATGGTGTGAGGATTTGCTGAACCTTTTTCAAGGTTACTCATCATATTTGGAGTCCATCTGTTAGCCAATTCTTACTAGTTGCTCCAAGAATCTGTAGCATGTGGAATGGTACTCTTCAATAAAACCATCTCAGCAGACAGTTATACCAGGTTGAGGATACCCCAGGGACTTCAAAGCCAATGGTGAGTTAGGAAGCTGTTGCTAGTCAACTGTATTTTTGTCCTACCACTGCACTTTAGCATCCTTGGAAGAGAAAGAGAGACTGATGACTACAATTTTTCCCCACTTAAATCCAGTTCATGCACAAATTAAGACATCACTTCCTGATGTCACTGGTCTTCAAAAATGAAAGATCATCCTTCTCCTCCTCCTCCTCCTCCAAAACACTCCTTTTAAGTATGAATGTTTATCATAAAGTGTGTATGTTTATATTATAGGAATAGTCCTCAAGCTAAAAGTTTGTTCATTTAATTAAATAGCTACTTATTTGCTGGGAATTTTTCTAACCAATGAGGATGCAAAAACCAAAGTTAGTTCCTACCTTGGAAGTTGGTATCCTACCATTTGATGGAGGGGATATAATATTTCACAGATAAGTAAAAATTAGATTTATTGAACAAAGTGATAGCAAGGTGCTTATAACTGGAGGAATTGGAAAATAATTGCTAAAGAATGTAACACATCAGTTAGGCTTTGAAAAACTATAGAGTTTCAATATACAGAGGTGAGGAGAAAAAATTCTAGATAAGATGCTGTGCACAAAAGGAGAGGTGGAAGGTGGAATGTTGTATACCAGAAACATGAAGTTATTTTTGATTTAGAGTGCAAAAGTGAGAGTAAAGATAGAATAAAGCAAGAATGTAAAGTGATTTAAATGCACAAAATATGACTTTTGTCTAAGCAACAATAGGAAATCATTAAAATTTTTGGAGCAGGGGAGAGACATGCTCAGATGTTGACTTTAAAACAATTCCACTTAGCATTTGGAGGATAGATTGAAGAGGATGGAATTTGGATACAGGAAGACCAGTTAGTGATAATCATTAACATTACAATGACACTTATTAAGACAATACTTAAAGGGCTATATAAATATGTTATTTTTATTCTAATATTATTATTATTACTACTATTTTTGTCAACATCCCAAGAATCTTCTAATTCATCTATTGAAGAGTATTTTCAAATAGATCAAAATTTAATCATGATATACACAAAATTGTTGGCATTAATTTCTATACAATTCTCTACCTGCAATTTAGCACAGCTTTATTCCATTAAAAGGTCCATATCATTAACCAGGCCCTTTAGGACCAAATTAAAATATTATTCAAATATATATGTACATGCATAAGCACATACATATAAGTATTTTTTAAAATTCTAATTATGCATTTTTCATAGTTTATTACAACAATGGGGACTGACTTCAGCCAAGCCTTCCCTTCATTAACTTCCAAGGCTTACATTTAACTTGCTGTTCCTGTAATAACTTTCTTGGAAGGTTCTTGCAACTCAGCTCTGTCTATGCTTCTCCTTGATGCCCTGTTCAACTCTTTACACAGCAGTAACTTAGATACTAATTGATTCACCTTTACTTTTATTTATTTGTCTGTTTATTTATTCTTATTTTTTTACAAATGATTTTTTTACATTACTAAAATATTCTTGCTTAAGAGTAAACATAATACCCCCTCCCCCAAAAATATAGACCCACATGAGCAATAAAGAGAAAAAATTAAAATTATTATTATTAATAATAATAATGATGATGATGATATGATGATAATAATAATAGTAGGTGCAGCCAGGTGGCACAATGGATTGGGCACCAGCCCTGGAGCCAGGAGCACCTGAGCCCCAATCCAGCTCCAGACACCCAACAATCACCCAGCTGTGTGACCCTGGGCAAGCCACATTTGTAAGAATACTTTTCAACCTCAAATAATGTAACTGACAATTGCTCGGGATCCCTATATCTATATCACATGAGAACATTTCTTTGAGTTATAGAGTAACTCAATCAATCAATGATATGGTTTAGGTGTGAGCAATTCCTAGCTATCAATCAGTCAACCCACCTTACTTCAATCAATGTGAACCAGAAATTTTATACCTCTAATAAACCAATCAATTAAAAGTAGAAGCTCATCTTCCAAGCTAGGGAGATGTGATTTTTATTTAAGTTATAGTCTCTACCCTCACGGAGCTTTTATAAAACACGAATACAGAATGCTATGATAAGAGGCAGTTAAGTGATGTAGTGGCTAGTACACTAGATTTGGAGCCAAGAAAATCTGGGTATTAATTTTTGCCTCAGGTAATTATTACCAGCTAATTGACCCTAAGAAAATTATTTAATCTCTCTCTTGGACTCAAATTCCTTATTAAATGGAAATAAGAATAGAATTTACCTCATAGAGTTGTGTTGAGTGAGCATCATAGAAATAATATATTTAAAGCATAATGCAAATCTTGGCATGTAATATAAATGTATACAATAGTTCAAGGGTTGATGTAAGATAATGACAGCTACTTAGGAGGCTACAGCTGGTAGATCTCTTGAGCTCAGGAGTCCTGAGTTGCAATAAGGCCAACTGGTCTAGCATGCATGTTTACATGTCAGTACATGTCATATAATGTTTGCATATAGTATGTTACATTGCATACATATGTTTGTATACAAATATATAAACATTTGTATACAAATATATAAACATTAAATAATTGGTTCACCAACAGTACATTAATGTACCTGTTTTTCTGCAACCCCTCCAACATTGATCACTTTCCTTTTTTGTCAACTTAGCCAGTGTGATTGGATCCTTCAATTGCATTTTTCTATCTTGTATTGATTTATAACAATTCAAATATAGGTTTTTATAGCTTTCTTAGAAAATTACTTGTGTTTATAGCATTACATATGCTATATATCATATATATATACATTATACAATGTATAAAAATATTATATACAATAAAATAGCCACCCATGTATCATATACATATGTGTATGCACACATGGTTTATAAACACATGTTCTCTTCATTTTGCTTATTTCTCTGAAATTTTTCCTTTTATAATTTCTTATAGCATAATAACATTCTATTATATTCACATACTACAATTCATCCAACTATTACTCAACTGATGGACATGGTCCATATTTTTCACTTCTTTACCACCACAAAAAAGAACCATCATAAAAAATGCTTGTACATTTGGATTCTTTTCATTTTTCTTTGCTTCTCTTTGAGGCATAAACCTTGTAGTGTCAGTGCTGAATCAAATATTGTGCAAAATTTAGTAAATTGGGTGTATAATTTCAAATTTCTTTCCAGTTTCAGCAATTCACAGATCCACCAACAGCACATTAATATCCCTGCTTTCTTGTAGCTTTTCTAATATTTTCCTTTTTTTTCCTTTTCAATTTTAGCTATGTGACGAGTGTTAGATAAAATATACATTGTTCTATAATTTGTATTTCTCTTGCTAGTAGTGATTTAAAGTATTTTAAATTATGGCTTTTGATAACTTCCTTTATAAATTGCTGGAATATAATCGTTTGTCCACTTTTTTTTCAACTGGGAAAGGTCTTTTTGCGTCATAAATTTGAATAATTTCATATATATACATGTATATGTATATATATCATTTGATTTTAATCAAAGAAACTTGCTAACAAGATTTTCTTTCCCTACATATTGGTTTTGTTTGGGAATTTTAAAACTATTTGCCACCAGAATGACCCTTTTTGTCTCCCCTTATTTGGTCATGAAACAATTCTCTATTTATAGTCCCCAAAGATAAGTTCTTTCTTGCTCATATAACATGTTAAGGTGACCTCTGTTATGTTTAAACCATGTATCCATTTTCATCTTATCTTGCTCTTTTGAGTACGAGGTTGATCTCTTTTCTACTGGATAGATTTTCAGTTTATTAAGCAGTTTTTGTTGAATAGTGAGTTCTATCCTAGTAGCTGTATTTGAGTTTATCAAACAACAAGTTAATGTGTTTATTTTTATATGTCATTTACTTAATTCATTTTACTGATCAACATTTTTATTTCTTAATCTGTACAAATTATTTTGATAATAACTGCATTGTAATATTTTTTAAGTTCTAGTATGCTTAATTCCTTTCCTTCTCACTTAAAAAAATATTTCTCTTAGATTCTTGACCTTTTTTCTTCCTGATGAATTTTATTTTATTCCCTACTTCCATTACATAGTCTTCAGGTAGTTGTCTGACATCAAATAAATACATTTAGATAATGCCGTCATTTTTATTATGTTGACTTGTTCTACCCATAAACAATTATTATTTTTCCAGTTATTTAAGTCTATTTCTTTAAAAGGATATTTTAGAGTTATTATATTCCTATAGTTAGTTTCTCTGTATGCTTTTGGTTTTAGACATGTTTTATATTTTCTATAGTTATTTTAAGTTCTATATCTTCCTGCTAGATTATATTGATATTAATAGGAAGTTTATGATTTACATGAACTTATTTTATGTTCTGCATGTTTGCTGAAGTTATTGTTTCAAATATTTTTATGTGATTCTTTAGGGTTCTATAAGTAAATCATTATATAATCTGATCTTAGATTGTTTTGGAAACTGTGGAGAGGAATAACTGAAAGCTAAGTAGGAGATTATTGTGATTGGTAAGTTTGAAGGTTTCAACTAGGCTGGTTTTAGTATGAATCGAAAGAAGGAAGGAAGAAATAAGAAATATGGAGGTAAGGCTGATGACACTTTTTAGAAAAGTTTGGAGGAATCTTGCATTCAGGGAGTTAGATAGTAAGTTCTATGTTGTATTTCATATACCTAAAGGACACCCATATGGAATTGCTGAGACATATATTGATGACCAGGTGAATGGGAAGAAAGAATAGAAAAGATAAAGGAACATAAACAAATGCAACTGTGAAAACTGCAAGGTGAGTTTCAAAGTCAGAATCAGAGATATGGAAAAGAATTGTTAGAGAATAAATCTGTAGAGTTGAGGGACTAAGTCAGATTAAGTTGTTTGTTTCATTCCTTAACCCACCATGAACTAGCTCAGAGATAATATGATTGTTGGGCATTGGTAATGATTTCCTAAAAGTCTATGAAGTCTGCACCTTAAGACCATGTTCAGGTATAGGGCTTAGATCTCTGATTTCATTGGTATGAAGAATTCTAAAATAAACAAACACCCTCTACCAATGAAAATCAGCACTGACTATGAAATGTTGACTCTAGCACTGAGGTGAAACAACTTGCCCAGGGTCACACAGTCAGTTTATTTGAAGTGGAAGTTAAATTCAGATCTTTCTGACTCTGAGACCAGCACTTCCTTCTCTACAGTATAATTTTAGATACTCAAATTATTTTGTCCATTTGACATCAGCAAAAGCAGCAAACAATAATAAAAACTAGCATCTATTAAATCTATCTAAATTTTGTAAAGCATTTGAATTGGTGAGCCAATTTAGTGAAACCATTTTTAAACCAGTTTTTAATAAACACTTTTCAAATCCAGTCCCTGAAACTTTGAATGTTGTCACTAATTCACAATGTAATCCTTCCTTTTAGAGCTAGTAGTATATTGACCCTTCCAAAACTTCATTTTTGTCCAATTTTTTAGGGATTAATACTGACAGCTTCCTGTCTTTACTTTAATCCACTCTTAATCCCAGGCTCCCATGAGTTAGAAGGGTATACATTTGACCTAGTAGAGTCACTCTGTATATTAGGTGAATGTTTTAGTCATTCCAGGACAACTTGAATCAACTTAGAAATATAAGGAGGGGAGTTCCCCCCACCCCCGGACACCTCAGCTGAAATTATCAGCATCAACTGAGTAGGGGTGGGAATTAAATATTTCTTATCTTCATCCCTACCTCAACCAAATGGAAAAGAAATTGCATGTGGATGTCCTGGGGTCAGTAGCCAAAATATTATTTGATAGTTAAAGAGATGATTCTGATGATGAGTTGTAGCTAAAAAGAATTCAACCATGACGGTTTTACAAATTCTCTCTATGTCTTTCCCATCTGCCAATAACAGATGGAAAACATTCACATCTAGCTTTTTTTTCTCTGAACTCACTACTGTCTCTGAGTCCATCAAAATCTACAGTCATCTTTGTGTCTCAGGAACCACATCTACAGAGAAGTCAGAAATCCAAAGTCATCATGAATATTTAAACCACGTGGCCAATAATTCTTTTTTAAATCTAGCAGCTGTTTTTTTCATTGGGAACAGTATCATGCATCAAACACATTGAAGCTTCTGAATTCCTTTTTCCAAAGTATGAAACAAGTTGTAAATCCTATGAAGGTGATATAATACTGTTTTAAAAATACGAAACAGAAATGTCTGCTTCAAATTATGAAAATAAGCAATGTGCCAAAGTTATTAATAGCATTATTCATTTATTCCTAACATATTTATTGACCATTTACTATGACTGAAACAGACTTTGTTGCTAGGGGGCAGAATAATACTTTTTCTACTTAAAGGCAATTTTCATTTCAGGGTGGTTAATGTTTTAACAATCTTCTACTATTACAACATATTATTTCTACTCAGCCGTTTCAAAAAATGCATGTTGTTAGCCACTTTGATTCTTCATCAGGTTATTTTTTTTATTGCTCTGTTTTCCTAATTCCCTCACATTTTTCATTGTTCCTCTAAACACACAGCTTTAAATCAGCACCATTGTCTTTTAAGATTTTAGAGAAATAATAGGTTTGTAAAAAGACTTTTTTATTTTTTTTAAAACAAGACTTTTGCCTTTTAAAAAGCCCTTAGAATATTTACTCCAGATGATAGTATTCTAGAACTCAAAGGGTGGTAGCCAGTGAAAGTTTTAAACTGGGTTACTTTCCCCTGAGGTCCTCGGATACTTCTTAAATGAGCAGGGCCATAAACTATATGACAGTCCTCTTCTTTGATCCTGTCCCACCAAAATACTGGAAAGTATACTGATAAGCTTGATAGAACTCTTAAAGAATGGGTCTAGGATAATTTAACATTCAACATGCCTCCTCTAAAATTCAAGCAAACTTGAAAAAAGCAGCCCTTCTTTGTATGGACAAGAGGGCCTCTATTTTATTTTCCTTCTTTAACCAGATGGACTGTGTTATTCAATGGTTTCTAGAAATTTTTAGAGAAAATACAAAGTCTAAATCTGACAAAAGTTCACAGTTTCATGTGAAGTAAATACAAGACTTTTCTTAAGTATTCTTCATAAAGTTCTTCATAAAATAGAAAAATGACTCCATGAGGCTCAATATACATGTCCATGTAAGAATATTCACTTTCTCTACATATGTAAAGAAAACAGAGAAGTCAAAAGAGCTATACGGTACTTTGAAATTTACTGACCTTTGAAGCTGGAAAGCCTGGTTAAAAATATAAAAATAATAAAATATATAGGAAAGAAATACATTACATGGTGATCATCCAATAGACAGCAAAAGGATGTTTACTTGGCTGTAACAAAGCAGGAATAGTCAACACAGACACTAAATTAGACTTTGTTTAACTTTTATCTCTATAGGGTCTGGTCAGCAGGACAAGGTATTATGACCTATGAGTCCTTGGGATATCTGGCAAGTCTGAAGGAACCTGAACATGGAGGACTTCATGTGCTTGGATTTTTAATACTCTAATTGAATATATATCAACATAGCCAGAGGCCATGTCATGGATGAATGCTGAAAAACCTTCATAACGTATATTTGGAAAAATAAAATATCAATTAAAAAAAACCTGGATTAGATGATTTCTATTCTAAAATTCTGATTCCCTGATTTTCATTCCTCTTTCAAGGAGGTTTAAAACTTCATGTTATGCTATAATAAGTATATGACCAGAGGCAACAGAAAGTTTTGTCAATACAAGAAAGTCTGAATCTTATTTTTCTAAGACAAATTGGTCCTCTGGACAACTTCCTTGAATTTTTGGGGGGGTACAAAAAAACAAAAACAAAAACAAAACTTAGTTGACCTACATGTATGATTGGTGAAGGAGTAAGGGTCAACTTTTTTTTAAAATAAGTTTTAAATTTTAAATTTTAAATTTCCTTGAAAGCGGAATGAAAATCAGGGAATCAGAATTTTAGAAAAGAAATCATCTAACCAGGTTTTTTAAATTGATGCCTTATTTTTCCAAATACATGTTATGAAGATTTTTCTGCATTCATCCATATACATATGAATATTTTTAAGTTACAAAATTTTTTTCTGCCCTCCCCACCTCCATCAGTGGCAAACAGTCAGGTAAATATTGTATGTATACATTTGTGTTAAGTATGTTTACAGATTAGTCAAAGTACATAAGAGATGTATTTAAAGTGAATGTGGTGTTCATCAGATTCTGAAGGATTTTTTTTGTTTTGTTTAGCTTTGTTTTGCTTTTTTTCCCCCTGGATGGGGATAGCATTGTCCATAACTGGTCTAATAGGGTTGTCCTATCAGTTGTCTCTGAACTGCTGGAAGTAGCTATAACCATTAGGGTTGATCATCTCTCACAATGTTGTTATTAATGTGCACATTGTCATTCAGCATGAGATCCTGTAACTCATTCCATGCTTCTCTAGAGTCTGATCATTTTTTATTTCTTATAGAACAATAGTATTCCATAGTATTCATGTACCATAACTTGTTTAGCCATTCTCCAATTGAGAATTCTCTCAACTTCCAATTCTTTGCCACTACAAAAAGAACTGCTATGAATATTGTAGAACATTTAGATCTTTTCCCATTTTTTTTATAATTTCTTCTGGATATTGGACTAGAATTGGAGTTGCTGGATCAAAGGGTATTAACAGTAAATTATTTCTTTAATTTCCTCCTCATGGTGGTTAGTTCACCCCCTTTCATTTTTTTATTTTTATTTTATTTTATTTTTTTAGATTTTTCAAGGCAATGGAGTTAAGTGGCTTGCCCAAGGCCACACAACTAGGTAATTATTAAATGTCTAAGGTTGGATTTGAAACAAGGTACTCCTGACTCCAAGGCTGGTGCCACCTAGCCACCCCCACCCCTTTCATTTTTGATCCTGCTAATTTGGTTGTCTTTTTTCTTTTAATCAGATTAACCAAAGTTTTATTTATTTTTTTCAGAAAACCAAATCTTACTTTACTTGGTAATCAATGGTTTCTTGTTTTCAATTTCATTAATCTTTCCCTTGGTTTTTCAGAATTTCTAATTTGGTATTTAATTGAGGATCTTTAATTTGTTCCTTTTCCAGTCTTTTTAGTTGCATACCCTATTCATTGTTGTCCTCTTTTTCTATTTTATTAATATAAACATTTAGAGATGCAAAGTTCCCCTCAACATTGCATTGGTTGCATCACATAAATTTTGGTAAGATATCTCATTTTTATCATGTTCTTAGATATAATTAGTGATTATTTTTATGATTTGTTGTTTAATTCACTCTTTTTTTAACATTAAGTTATTTAGTTTCCAATTAGTTTTTGGTTTCTCTTTCTGTGACCCTTTATTACTTGTAATTTTTGTTGCATCATGGTCTCAGAAGTAGGCATTTATTTTTCTGCCTTTCTGCACTGATTATAAGATTTTTAATGCCCTATTGACAAGGTCAATTTTGGTGTAGGTGCCATATACTGCCGAGAAAAAGTTATATTCTTTTCTAACCCCATTAAATTTCCTCCAGAGATCTATCATATCTAAATTTTCTAAGAGTTCATTCACCTTTTTAACTTCCTTCTTGTTTATTTTTTGGTTAGACTCATCTATTTCTGAGTGAGGGATATTGAGGTCTCCCATTATTAAAGTTTTGCTGTCTATATCTCCTTGTAATTCACTCAACTTTTCCTCTAGGAATTTGGATGTTTCACCTCTAGGTGCATACACGTTTAATAATGATATAACTTCATTACCTATGGTGCCCATTAAGATGTAGTTTCCTTCCTTTTTTGCTTTTGCTTTATCTGAGATCAGGATTACTATCCCTTATACTTCAGCTGAAGTGTACTATATTTTGCTCCATCCTTTTACCCTTACTCTATATGTATCTCTCTGATTCAAATGTGTTTCTCGTAAACAACATATTGTAGGATTATGGTTTTTAATCCATTCTGCTATATGCTTCTGTGTTAAGGGAAAGTCCATCCCATTCATATATACAATAAAGTTGACTAATTCTGGATTTCCCTCCACGATATCTTTTTTTCCATTTCTATTTTTCTCTTTCCTTTCCTCTTATTCCTCCTCACCAGTTTTACTGCCTTTCCCTTTTAATGTTTCTTTTAAAATTAAATTTCATTTTATTTTCACTTATACCTTTACCTTCCCTTTTATAAGTCCTTTCTTCTTTTATCTTTCCCTTCCCTCTCTCATGCCTCCCTCTAGAGTAGGATAGATTTTTTAAACTCAAGTGAGAATACAGTTTATTCCCTTTATAGACTATATCTATTGAATAGAATTTACTCAGTATTCACACCCTTCCTTCTTTACCTCTAAAATTACTAATCTATGTGCCTCTTCACCTGATGTTATATATCACTCAAGCATTATTAATCAGGTATGTCCATCACAGATTGATTAATTGATTGCTTGATAAGCTCAAAGTGTTATACAAGTACCATCACAGATTGTTTGATTGTTTGATAAGCAGCATTGCCTCAAAGTCACTAAGTACCCCCCTCTTCTGTCTCACTGGAAGTACACTTTTCAAAAGTCTTGAATTACATCAAATTATAATTATTTTTTAACTTTACACTTTTTTTTTCACATACCCTCCAAGGATAGATGATCCTTGTGAGTCAAGGTATCATCCAAAATCCAATCATTTCATGAACTATTTATACCCTTTCCCCCAAGCATACTTTCACCCACACTCCCCACCCAGAGTACTTAACCCTTTGTTAAGTAAAGTATGTATTAAGTCCAACACTGATTTAATTAACTATAAGAATGTCAAAGGGCATGAAGTACTGGGATGCTCTTAAAGTCTCAATTAAGAACTTTACAATTAATTATGAAATATGAGACATACTGACTCAGAACTGCCCAGGCCTCATCAGAGAAAGTGCTAAGCTTTGTGAACACCTTAAAATTAGAATAGGTCAAAAGAAATGGAAATACTTATGTTTAGAGTAAACACCCTTACTTTCAACAGGAGTTTTTGTCTCAAACATAGTGATGTCATCTTGGACCTCTTTAATGGAGAGAATCCAACCATATCTATATCCTCTGAGTCTAATCTCTTCAATTATTATATTTGGCCCTTCAGTTATCCTAAGAGAAGTACAATTATCAAGAATTTTACATATTATATCCTCCCTTTTAGAATTGTATACAATTCCATGGACTTGACTAACATTTATATTGTATTTTTTTTCTTTACCCTTTTCATTTACCTTTTTATGCAACTCTTGAGTTGTTTATTTGGCAATTGGATTTTCTGTTCAGTTCTGATCCCTTTTACTTGGTGGGATGCAGAAGTTTCATTTATCTTTGGTAGAAAAAAACTCTTGGAGCATATTAAATTCATACCACTATATTGGTTCTGCTCTGGAAGCCTTCCTTAATTCAGGTTTTGACCAGTTATGGTTCATGTGCCAAAGGCAAATCATTGTCTCTTTTTGCACAAGTACACAGACACATGCAAAAATGGTTATTACATTCAGGTTAAAACTTACATTTAAATAAGATAACTTTTAAAATGTGAAAATAATTTTGAGTTTACAGGCTATCAAAAAACCAGGTCAGACTGGATTTGTGCCCTAATTACAGTTTATTGAAACCTAATCTAGTCAAAACTCCCAATCTTATAGATGCAGAAATTAAGACAAAAGTATGTTAAATGTTTTGACTGAACTCTCAAAATTAGTGAAATAGGACAAGAACACAAGACTCCTGATTCTTTATCCAAAAATCTATTTCCATGAAAAATTGGTCTAAGTCACTAATTATTAGAGAAATGCAAATTAAAGCATCTCTGAGGTATCACTTTGAACCTCTCAGACTGATCAATATTACAAGAAAGGACAATGATCAATGTTGGAAGGGATGTGGGAAATCTGGGACACTGATACATTGTTGGTGAAGCTGTGAACTCATCCAACTTTTCTGGAGAGCAATTTGGAATTACACCCAAAGGGCAACAAAAATGTGCATACCCTTTGTTTGTGATGGTAAAGAACTAGAAATTAAGTGAATGTCCTTCAATTGGCAACTGGCTTAACAAACTATGGTATATGTATGTTATGGAACACTATTGTTCTATTAGAAACCTGGAGGGATGGGAATTTAGGGAAGCCTAGAAGGATTTGCATGAACTGATGCTGAATGAGATGAGCAGAACCAGAAGAACATTGTACACTCTAACAGCAACATGGGGGTGATGGTCAACCTTAGTGGATTTGCTCATTACATCAGTCCCACAATCAGGCACAATTTTGGGCTATTTCATTGGAGAATATCATCTATATCTAGAGAAAGAAGTATAGAGTTTGAACAAAGACCAAGATTTAGGGGAATAAACCCATTATCTCATTATGTAATTTTACTATCTCTTATAATTTTTGTTTCTTCCTTGAAGATATAATTTCTCTCTCATCACATTCAACTTAGATCAATGCATACCATGGAAACAATGCAAAGACTAATGGACTGCCTTTTGTGGGGGTGGGGGTGGGGGAGGGAAGCAAGATTAGGGGAAAAATTGTAAAATTCAAAATAAATAAAATCTTTCTTAAAAAAAGCTATTTCCATTATGTTATACAAACTATAGATAAAAGATTATATATATATATATATATATATATATATATATATATATATATATATATATTCAGCACTAACTTCTTTTGGTCCATTGTTTTATGTTCACTTACCAGGGGTCAAACAAGTAGAAGTACTGAAAGATGTAAAGAACTGCCTGTGATCCCATCTATATAATCAAACTGATGGAAATTCTAATCATACACTACCTTCTGTTTTAATGGATGGAGAGGTTTAGAAGACCCATTGTGAAGAGTAGTCTAGCGAATTGATTTCCTAGCAATAATGAGGGCCCAATTGAGATAAAGAATGTAGAATAAATTTGTAGTGGACCCAGTTAGAATGGTTGTGTGATTTTCTCTGCCTTTTTTCAAAAGCACACATATAGGCACAAAGGCAACAAGTGGTGGAAAAATACATTGGACTTCTAAATAAGACATAAACTTGGAGAAGAAGCAAAGACATTTCAAGAAAAAGTCAGACAGCTATCAGAGAACATGTAGCATGAAAATCACCATCATTGAGAGATATGATCAGAGAAAAGACATTTGTTCCAATTATTGGATTGATAGAAATGGGGTCAGAGATTAAAATCCATGGCATGTTTATTTTGATCATGGACCTTGACAGTATCCTTCCAGGGAGCTAACTATTGATAATGTGGTTGACACATGCATTGCCAGAGCAAGCTCAGTATTTGGGAGGCTCTGAAAGAAAGTGTCAGAGAAAAGAGGTATTAGACTACCACAACGAAGGTCTACAGGCCATTGTGCTGCTTTCATAACATACCTGTAACACCTAGACAATCTCCTACCATATCAGGCAATTGAACTACTTCCATTTAAGTTGTCTTAGGAAGCTTCTGAAGATCACATGGCAGGAGAAGATAACTTTCTCAAACTATTCTGCCAAATATTAAAACATTACTACAGAGAATGCAGCTATGATGGGTTGGATACATTGTTTAGATGCCAAATGTATGCTTATCACAAGGATATTTTATGGAAAACTCACATGGCAAGCACTCTCAGCAGGGGTCAGAACTGATTGTGCAACTTAGGAGACAATGGCACAGAACTGCCCAGCATGGCATGCCCTCATCATAAAGGATGCTATGTTCTGTGAGCAAGGCAGAATTTGAATAACTCAAAGAAAATGTGAGATGCATAAGTTTAGAGAACATAACCCATGTGGTCATATGGACTATTTGTGGTAGAGCATTCTAACTTATATTGGCCTGATCAGTCATAACCAGACACACTGTAATTTGTATTTAACATAGTGATGTCATTTTGATCTTCTTCAATAATGAAGGACAAGAACCAACCAAATGACTAATCTATACCATGAACAATTGAATTAATAGTATCCAGGAATAGGAAATAATGTTCTGTTTTACATGACGCATTTTAGGATAATATTAAGAAGTCATAAAACCTTGGTGTCAAAGTCAAATAGAAATCAGATCCACTTAAACTTACATAAAAATCCCTGTGGACTGCAAAATGTAGTATTATTGATGTTTTATTGTATTTTTATATTTATTGGCTAAACATTCCCAATTATATTTTAATCTGATTCAGGTCAAAGTCAAGAGTATTGTAAATTGCATGTGACCCAAGACATATGTTGACATCTGTGTCATGGATTCATTCAGGGAAATGAATTAGACTGATATAAGGTCTTGAGTCACATGATCAATTTAGAAATTGGGAATGTTAGGGGTGGCTAGGTGGCATAGTGGATAAGGCACTGGCCTTGGAGTCAGGAGTACCTGGTTTCAAATCCAGTCTCAGACACTTAATAATTACTTAAGCTGTGTGGCCTTGGGCAAGCCACTTAACCCCCATTTGCCTTGCAAAAAAAAAACCTAAAAAAAAAGAAATTGGGAATGTTTAATCTGGTAAAAAGAAGATTTGGGGGGAGGATGAAGAGTATTAAAGATGTTTTCTTCTTTTTTTCTTTTTAAGTTTTTCTAAGGCAATGGGGTTAAGTGATTTGCTGAAGGTCACATAACTAGGCAACTCTTAAGTGTCTGAGGTCAGATTTAAACTCCAGGGCCAGTGCTCTATCCACTGTGCCATATAACTACCCTCAAAAGATGTTTTCAAACATTTCAAACATTCAAAGACCCCATAAGACAGAACAAAAAGAAATGAACAGAAGTTTTAAAAAACACATAGATTTCTATGGTGCAATGGAAAGAATGCTAAATATAGAGTTGGATGTCCTAGATTGAATCTTGACTCTATGTCACTCCTAATTCTACCTATGTGACATTGATAAAGTCACTTGACTTCTCTGGTCCTCAATTTCTTCATCTAATGATGATGGAAGTGGATTAGATGATCTCAAAGTTTCTTTCCATCTTTTAATCTATGATTTTTTTAGGTTCAATATAAAATAAGAAAAACTGAAGCTATCCAAAAGTGGAATGATTCCCTTAGAATATACTGGATTGCTCAACACTAGAATACTGCAAACAGAAAGGATGAAGGGTAGTGTGTGCCTCTCAGAGATAGGTTGGATTAGATAAGGTCTGATTCTATGATTAGATTTAGAATCCCTAACTAGGGAGTGGCCATCAAACTTTATGGTATGTAGGGGTTGCAGTGGATAGAGCACTCGTCTTGGAGTCAGGAGGACAGGTGTTGGAATCCAGTTTCAGACACTTGACTTTTACCATGTGTGACCTTGGACAAGTTCATTTAATCATGATAGTCTTGCATCCAGAGCCATCTCCAGTCATCCTGATTCAAAAAACGACACTAGAGGAGAAAGTGAGACTGATGATCTAACAGAGCACCTCTCACTAAAACTCAATTCATGTGATTGTCATGGTATCTACCTACCCTGATGTCCTGGTCTTCTTCAAGAAGGAAGGAAAAGCATCATCAGTTGTTGATGCCAGGGAAGAAAACAACACTATGTCCCCATATCTGAGGTTTTTTAGAATTCCCATTGGGTAATGGAGTGTATCCAAGCCTTAGAATATTCTCCTACCATAGCAAAGGATTTTTTTTAGGGTGTTTTTTTTTTGCAAGGCAAATGGGGTTAAGTGGCTTGCCCAAGGCCACACAGCTAGGTAATTATTAAGTGTCTGAGACCGGATTTGAACCCAGGTACTCCTGACTCCAGGGCTGGTGTTTTATCCACTACTCCACCTAGCTGCCCCCATAATAAAGTTTTTAATTATCAGTATCCCACTTACCCCCTCAGAGATCTCAGCATTAGTACTATTCCTATATACCTTATCTTCCTACCCTTTAGCTACTCTCCAGCCTTTATGGAATGAAAAGAAATTTGAAAGGGGAAATCTCTGTAGTAAATGAAAACCAACATCCCCTTTAGTTGTAAAATTCTATAACTTTTAGATTCTTTCTTTTTTTCTTATTACATGATTCAGAAAGTTTATGCCCTCTCTATGCCTTTAACTGACACTTTTATATAAATTTGATGCTCAATGTTATTGTGAAAAGAATACTGGAATTTTAGTTCTAGACAATGATTTCAAATTTAAAGTCTGCACCTCACTATCTGGGTTAATCCACTAAGTCAAATAATTTGTGAAGTCTTCAGTTTCTGAATCTGTAAAAATGAAGGGTTTGAACAATGTGACCTCTGAAATGTTTTCCAGCTTTTAGTCTTTTATACAATGACTATTAACCCTTTAAGACATTTTCAGTTTGCTCTGACAATCTGATAAGAAATTTGGAAACATTTAAATGCTCCATGAGTGCTGATTTATTGCAATTTAATTACTTGGGGAAGCAAGATACTGGCAGTAAAAAAGTAGTGAATTTATGGCTAGGTGACTTCTTCATTGAGTACTTATGTCATTCAACCTCAATTTTCTCATTTGCAAAATGAGGTGTTGGTATTTGTTGACTTCTTAGGTCCTACCCAGTGAGCTGTAATGTAAAGAATGACAAATTCAGCAAGTTAGAACATATGGTGAATATTTTAATAAAGATGAAATGCCACAAGTATCTTGTTTTGTAAATAGTTTTCAAAATATTTCAAGATTTCAAAATGTCTTGATTATTAAATTAGTTATAAGATATCATAAGGAAGCCATGTTGGAGAAGAGGGCAAGGAAATGAGGCATGTTGATTGTACAAAATATCTACAGTTAAATCAGATTTTCCCCTGTCCCCTTGGTAAAATAAACAAGGAACAATTGGTTAAATAGACTCAAGGCAAAGGCCAGTCACTTACAATTCCCCAAGCAGTGACAAAGTAAAATAAATAGCCTTAGGAACATTTTGCAGACTCTTGTTCATCTCCTCATCTCCTCCCTGTCCTGCCAGCACCCCTATCAGATTTAATTGTGGGAAAAATTGTCCTTGGAAGAAAGAAATGCTATTTTCTATTATAATGTTTGAGTAATTAGAACCTAAAGTGATATGTAAACAAGTGATAATGTTTGGTAGAGCATGTGCTCGTTGAATTGTCAGCAACTTTAATTCTTTTCTAGCTATGAGATCACATTGTACATCCTTAGGGGAAATATCTTAAAGCAGTCAAGGTTATTTTTCCTTTTAAGAACTGTTATCACTTGAATGTATGATGCTAGGAAGATGAAAAGGAATGCTTTTTAAAAAGATTTTAGAACTCCTTGGGGAAAAAATTAACATACTAAATTTTGCATTATGCTCACTTAAAAACTGGTCCAGAGTACAAAAAACATTGGTTCCTGTGGATTTTACCTTTTTAACATCTATAGTTAAAAGCCCCCTTAAGTCATTAGAGTTGAAATACCTCTAATAGCATCAGACAAGAATCAGAAAAGGTCCCCAGTATCTGCACTGATAAGCTGCCTAATTGAAATCTTTAATCAAAAGAAAGGAAAAAAACACTTAGAAATTTATGACCTAGACATTTTAGCTATTAGGTGACATAAAAAAATCTTTAGGCATTGTGAAAGAGTTAATTACTTGCTATTTGATGGCACACAAGAGGTTAATACTTTATTTTTGAAGACTTGTTTTCTGTTCATCTACTATCAATTTAAAACTTTGAAGTTTTGTGAGAGAAAAAAATGATGATGAATTTTATTTTTCTGTCTCCTTATTCTCTCCCTCCTTATCTCTTTCCTTTCCCTGTTCTCTTTTACTTCTTCCTACTCATTTCCTTTTCCTTTCCCTCACTTATTTAATTTTCCTCTCCAAATCATATTGATTTTCAAACACATTCATTTTTTCCTATCCTACAAGTCACCCATTAAAACAAAGATTTTAGGGGTACAAAAAAAGAACCATATCGAAATGACTACATAGATCCAATCTGTTATGCAGTTGTATTCCACTAGTGAAATTATTCATAAGCAACTTTATATTCACATTTTATCACTTAAAAGCTCATAAAATAATATTACCAAATTTTATATATTTTCAGTTCAATCATTCAATCAATAAGCAAGTATTTACTAAGTACCATGTTCCAAGCACTGTGTTAGCTGCTAAGGATACAAAGTTAAAAACTGAAACCATTCTCTTGATGAATCTATATTTTGTCAGAGGAGACAAGTTATATGAAAATATGTGTATATACACACACACATATATGTATGTACATATATATATATATATATATATCATATATATGTATATATATAAATCCTGAAGGAACTGCTAAAATTTCAGGAGCATTCTATAAGGCTGAGAAGAGGAGAGATGTTTTGATAGGTTATGAGAATTCACAAGAAAAATATTTTTTGTTCAAAATGCTATTTCATTTAAATTTAATTCAACAAGTTTTGTTTAGCACATATAAACTTATTAATATTAAATATATGAATATATAAAACATTATATGTGGTTTTATATTATATGTTATATAATTATGTATATTATATAAATATGTATATATGCACATATGTGCATTTCTACTTTTCCCATAACCCTTACAAAACTCTTTCTTATATATTTAAAATAGTTTATCATGTATCTTGGAGATGAGAACTTTATCAGAGATTTTTACAAAAAAAAAGGTTTTTCCCAGTTTACTCTTTCCTTTCTCATTTTAATTATATTGGATTTGTGAAAATTTGTATTTGTTTGTGAAAAAAATCATTTAATTTTATGTAATCTAAGTTGTCTATTTTATCAACTTAAGATCTTCTTTATGCTTTGTTTGGTTATAAACTATTTTTCTCTCTCAATTGCCTGCAAGATAATTTCTTTTTTCCTCAAATACAGCTATGATTTGCCTTTCAATATCTAGAGCATGTCCCCTTCCTAGCTCATTTTTAGTAAAAAATTCTTGTCAAATGATGAGTCCTTATCTTCAATTGCTGGGATCTTTGATTTTTTTTAAAGTAATTTGTTTTTGGCTCATCTATTCTACTAACCCAATTCTTTATTTTCTTAATACTGTACTGTAGTATATTTTGAGGTGTGATATGGCTAGACACCCTTCTTCTTCTCTATTCTTATTATTTCCATTGAGATTCTTAACTTTTTACTCCCCAGATGAATTGTTATGATTAATTTTAGTAGTTCTATAATGTAATTATTTGATAGTATGATTGGTACAACATTGAATAAGTAAATGTAGGTGGTACTGTCATTTTTATTGTGTTTGCTCTGCCTACCCACAAATAAATATTATTTCTCCAAATATATATATATATTACAATATTGTTTTGTAATTATATTCATATTTTTCCTTATTTTAAACATTCTATAGTTATTTTAAATGACATTTCTTTTTTTCTTATCTTTCTAAGATGGGTTCTATTAGTTACATGCAGAAATGCTACTGATTCATATGTGCTTATTTTGTATTCTAATACTTTCCTAAAATTAACTATTTAATGGAAACATTTGAATGAATGCATAACCATATATTAGCTACATACTATATTATTATGTATTAGAAATTAGGCTTAGACCAATAGCCCAACATCTCACTCTGAATATCAAAAGAAGTGTACTAAGTAATGGGGAATAGAAATTGAAAAGTAAGACAAGTTCCTATGCTCAGAGGTCACATTCTAGTGGATGAGACTACACATGTAAAAAATTTCAGTTGCAGGTCAAAGGAAAAATTTCCATGGTCCTAGGATATTGCAGTAAGCCAGCTATTTGTGTCCTCATCTTTAATGTCATTTCAATTGATGGAATCACATCAATTTCTGTTGTTGAACCATTTGACAGTTACCAAGGACTTGGGTGGCAAAAACTTTCTTTCAATATTTTTTGGCTAAACCATTTACAGAAATACTTACCATAATTGATCTTCCTAGGACGATAAATGAGAGCACTGGTTAGAAGCAAAAATGTTCTCAAGATTCTTAGATCCAAGAACCTTGGCCTGTCTCCATTTGCTGTGAAGGGTGGTGATAGTGGTGGTTTGATTTGCAGCACATTCTTCTCTCTCTCTCTCCTCTCTCCTCTCTCTCCTCTCCTCTCTCTCTCTCTCTCTCTCTCTCTCTCTCTCTCTCTCTCTCTCTCTCTTTCTCTTGGCACCTTGCTGCATCATTCAGACTGTTTTGCTTGTCTTTATATGGCAGTAGGTGAAGATGACTGGATTCTTCCTCAAATGATGTGAGAGCTGGGCTGAAAATTTGGCCAGTTTATCTGAGAGATATTGTCACTTATAGGATTCTTATACCAGTCCAACCTTTGGTGGCAGTCAGAGTAGACATTATTGAGAGGATGAGAAGTGGGCTTTCATTCCTCAAGTGGTTAAGTTGGAAGTAAATCTGGTGGTTTGTGAAGCATTGTTATTCCTAAGGTTTATGGTTTAAGCATGATGGGTTATTTCCTTCTTGGGAACATGACTGGGCTATAGTTCAATTTTTAGCACCTGGAAATATTAGGTGCTGAATCTCCCAATTAATTAGTAATTAAGCCTGAACTTGCTTAGCTTCTGAAATCAGCAAGAGATCAGGTTTGGCTTTAATAGCTATAGATATATCTATTTATATCTCCAAATTTTTTTCTTGTGAACTATTTTCCAAGAAGCCACTTTCAGAGAACAAAACATTATTTATCAACATAAATTTCGTTCATTCTTTCAAATTATAATAATATTATTATAATATTTTAATATTACCTGATTTTATCTAATGTTATCCAATTTTTAACAAGAGTGTTTATATTAATATAAAACATTTACTAATTTTGGACCCATTCCTTTGCTATAACTGTTTTAAATTTCTCTCCCTTTCAAATGCTAAGGTACTCTCTTTTTCTTTCTTTTTCAAAAACTAAATTTATTTATTTATTTATTTTCCCACCTATAGGAAAGATAGCTTTCAACATTAATTTTTGTAAGGTTTTGAATTTCACATTTTTCCTCCCTCCCTTCCTTCTCTCCTCCCCTCCCCATGACAAGTAATTTAATATAGGTTATACATGTATAACTATGTTAGCTATATTTCCATATTAATCACATTGTAAAAGAAGAATCAGAACAGAAGAAAAACACAAGAGGGAAAAACAACAGAAAACAGAAAACAAAACTGAAAAATTGAAAATAGTATGCTTTCAGTATCCATAGTTCCTTCTCTGGATGTAAATGGTATTTTCTATCACAAGTCTCTAAAGGGTAGCTTTATAATGGAAACAGATGGGGCTAAGGGACTAGTTAACAAACTATTAAACTTATTCAAGCTTTTAAACTAGGACACATTTAAACTTTATCTTTCTGATATATCAATTCAATAAACGACTAGACAATTCCTTGAGTAAAATGATTATTTTTTTTAAATTGGACTTGTGAATTAACTGTCTGAATATGATCCATCAGTTCAATCAAAATTCTCAAACTGCTTGTGCTCAAATTTCATCTTAAAATCCTGAAATTCGCTGTGGAAAATATCTAGCAAAGAAAAACATATGCTACTGCATATTTAAACTTAATACACATTTGTATTTCAACACCATTACCTTAAGTTCAACTCATTCAAATTTACATTTTTTGGAAAGCATTGAGTCACATGAGCATGATGCAAATATTTTTGAGAATATTAAAGAAAATATTATGTTTTTAAATTAAGCAAGCTTAACAATGTCTATTAAAACCACAGTTAGTTTTGAATTTTCCTGAGTTTGAAGCATGATGATGGATTATGCCATTTTGTAGTATAAAAGAAATGAGCCTTCATCAGCATTTTGGTGTCAGGTGTGTATATATAATACTCCTAAGTCCCACTAAATTTTGCTGACATAACCTATACAGTATTTTGGTCGCTCTAATGGGCAAACACTTGAAATTTTCCAAAGTGCTACAAACTTACCCCTATTAGTTTTATCACTCAGTTACTATTGGTTCTTATTATAGGATGTAGTAGTGATTGGGAAATTTGAAAAAAAGTATTTTTTAATTATAATATTTTCTAACAAAAAACTGGAAACACATTAGAGTGTCCACCCAAAAATAGCAGAATGGAATAAATTATGCTAGACAAATTTAATAGATGAAATGGGAATTAACAGATTCTGGAGAAAAGTATTCACAATAGCTGTAATAATCAACATTTAAAAGGATACAGAAAGACAACTGGAACTTGGATTAATTGATGTGAATGATTCTAGAAAACATATCCATTTTCTTTGGACTGAAAGAAGGACTACTATATGTGTCAAATATTGTATGCTCTATTGATTGTAGGGTTTAAAAAATAAAAAAATTACATTTTATTTAAATGGTATTCTTTGATATAGTGGAAGGTTGAAAATAGGGCAGACAAGAAACTTATTTTAAATGATTAAAAAGAGGCATTAAAAATTAAAGCACCTCACACCTCTCAGACTGCCAATATGACCAGAAAGGACAATGATCAATGTTGGAAGGATGTGGGGAAATCTGGGACACTATTGCATTGTTGGTGGAGCTGTGAACTTATCCAACCTTTCTGAAGAGCAATTTGGAATTATGCCAGAGGGTGTATTTGATCTAGTGATTGATCTAGAAATGCACTACACAT